>NW_027370503.1:0-35577 GCF_046119375.1 Phyllobates terribilis | reverse complement strand
ACTCTCTTTGAATCTTCTTTATCATGCTAGGATTAACAGGAAAAAGCTAAAAATTTCAGAATTGCACCGTGCAATGTGGAGATATTACTGTTTGTGCATTTACAATATTCATTGATTTTTGCCATTGAAAAACATGTTTCATATCCAGAAATGTTTGAAGCTACTGACTGAATGAAAGGAGCTGGCATCTCACTCTCTTTGAATCTTCTTTATCATGCTAGGATTAACAGGAAAAAGCTAAAAATTTCAGAATTGCACCGTGCAATGTGGAGATATTACTGTTTGTGCATTTACAATATTCATTGATTTTTGCCATTGAAAAACATGTTTTTCATATACCAGAAATGTTTGAAGCTACTGACTGAATGAAAGGAGCTGGCATCTCACTCTCTTTGAATCTTCTTTATCATGCTAGGATTAACAGGAAAAAGCTAAAAATTTCAGAATTGCACCGTGCAATGTGGAGATATTACTGTTTGTGCATTTACAATATTCATTGATTTTTGCCATTGAAAAACATGTTTTTCATATACCAGAAATGTTTGAAGCTACTGACTGAATGAAAGGAGCTGGCATCTCACTCTCTTTGAATCTTCTTTATCATGCTAGGATTAACAGGAAAAAGCTAAAAATTTCAGAATTGCACCGTGCAATGTGGAGATATTACTGTTTGTGCATTTACAATATTCATTGATTTTTGCCATTGAAAAACATGTTTTTCATATACCAGAAATGTTTGAAGCTACTGACTGAATGAAAGGAGCTGGCATCTCACTCTCTTTGAATCTTCTTTATCATGCTAGGATTAACAGGAAAAAGCTAAAAATTTCAGAATTGCACCGTGCAATGTGGAGATATTACTGTTTGTGCATTTACAATATTCATTGATTTTTGCCATTGAAAAACATGTTCATATACCAGAAATGTTTGAAGCTACTGACTGAATGAAAGGAGCTGGCATCTCACTCTCTTTGAATCTTCTTTATCATGCTAGGATTAACAGGAAAAAGCTAAAAATTTCAGAATTGCACCGTGCAATGTGGAGATATTACTGTTTGTGCATTTACAATATTCATTGATTTTTGCCATTGAAAAACATGTTTTTCATATACCAGAAATGTTTGAAGCTACTGACTGAATGAAAGGAGCTGGCATCTCACTCTCTTTGAATCTTCTTTATCATGCTAGGATTAACAGGAAAAAGCTAAAAATTTCAGAATTGCACCGTGCAATGTGGAGATATTACTGTTTGTGCATTTACAATATTCATTGATTTTTGCCATTGAAAAACATGTTTTCATATACCAGAAATGTTTGAAGCTACTGACTGAATGAAAGGAGCTGGCATCTCACTCTCTTTGAATCTTCTTTATCATGCTAGGATTAACAGGAAAAAGCTAAAAATTTCAGAATTGCACCGTGCAATGTGGAGATATTACTGTTTGTGCATTTACAATATTCATTGATTTTTGCCATTGAAAAACATGTTTTTCATATACCAGAAATGTTTGAAGCTACTGACTGAATGAAAGGAGCTGGCATCTCACTCTCTTTGAATCTTCTTTATCATGCTAGGATTAACAGGAAAAAGCTAAAAATTTCAGAATTGCACCGTGCAATGTGGAGATATTACTGTTTGTGCATTTACAATATTCATTGATTTTTGCCATTGAAAAACATGTTTCTATCCAGAAATGTTTGAAGCTACTGACTGAATGAAAGGAGCTGGCATCTCACTCTCTTTGAATCTTCTTTATCATGCTAGGATTAACAGGAAAAAGCTAAAAATTTCAGAATTGCACCGTGCAATGTGGAGATATTACTGTTTGTGCATTTACAATATTCATTGATTTTTGCCATTGAAAAACATGTTTTCTATCCAGAAATGTTTGAAGCTACTGACTGAATGAAAGGAGCTGGCATCTCACTCTCTTTGAATCTTCTTTATCATGCTAGGATTAACAGGAAAAAGCTAAAAATTTCAGAATTGCACCGTGCAATGTGGAGATATTACTGTTTGTGCATTTACAATATTCATTGATTTTTGCCATTGAAAAACATGTTTTTCATATACCAGAAATGTTTGAAGCTACTGACTGAATGAAAGGAGCTGGCATCTCACTCTCTTTGAATCTTCTT
Organism: Phyllobates terribilis; assembly: GCF_046119375.1. Taxonomy (NCBI): domain Eukaryota; kingdom Metazoa; phylum Chordata; class Amphibia; order Anura; family Dendrobatidae; genus Phyllobates; species Phyllobates terribilis. Next base: position 33,438 of record NW_027370503.1, on the reverse strand, counting down.
TATCATGCTAGGATTAACAGGAAAAAGCTAAAAATTTCAGAATTGCACCGTGCAATGTGGAGATATTACTGTTTGTGCATTTACAATATTCATTGATTTTTGCCATTGAAAAACATGTCATCCAGAAATGTTTGAAGCTACTGACTGAATGAAAGGAGCTGGCATCTCACTCTCTTTGAATCTTCTTTATCATGCTAGGATTAACAGGAAAAAGCTAAAAATTTCAGAATTGCACCGTGCAATGTGGAGATATTACTGTTTGTGCATTTACAATATTCATTGATTTTTGCCATTGAAAAACATGTTTTTCATATACCAGAAATGTTTGAAGCTACTGACTGAATGAAAGGAGCTGGCATCTCACTCTCTTTGAATCTTCTTTATCATGCTAGGATTAACAGGAAAAAGCTAAAAATTTCAGAATTGCACCGTGCAATGTGGAGATATTACTGTTTGTGCATTTACAATATTCATTGATTTTTGCCATTGAAAAACATGTTTTTCATATACCAGAAATGTTTGAAGCTACTGACTGAATGAAAGGAGCTGGCATCTCACTCTCTTTGAATCTTCTTTATCATGCTAGGATTAACAGGAAAAAGCTAAAAATTTCAGAATTGCACCGTGCAATGTGGAGATATTACTGTTTGTGCATTTACAATATTCATTGATTTTTGCCATTGAAAAACATGTTTTTCATATACCAGAAATGTTTGAAGCTACTGACTGAATGAAAGGAGCTGGCATCTCACTCTCTTTGAATCTTCTTTATCATGCTAGGATTAACAGGAAAAAGCTAAAAATTTCAGAATTGCACCGTGCAATGTGGAGATATTACTGTTTGTGCATTTACAATATTCATTGATTTTTGCCATTGAAAAACATGTTTTTCATATACCAGAAATGTTTGAAGCTACTGACTGAATGAAAGGAGCTGGCATCTCACTCTCTTTGAATCTTCTTTATCATGCTAGGATTAACAGGAAAAAGCTAAAAATTTCAGAATTGCACCGTGCAATGTGGAGATATTACTGTTTGTGCATTTACAATATTCATTGATTTTTGCCATTGAAAAACAGTTTTTCATATACCAGAAATGTTTGAAGCTACTGACTGAATGAAAGGAGCTGGCATCTCACTCTCTTTGAATCTTCTTTATCATGCTAGGATTAACAGGAAAAAGCTAAAAATTTCAGAATTGCACCGTGCAATGTGGAGATATTACTGTTTGTGCATTTACAATATTCATTGATTTTTGCCATTGAAAAACATGTTTTCATATACCAGAAATGTTTGAAGCTACTGACTGAATGAAAGGAGCTGGCATCTCACTCTCTTTGAATCTTCTTTATCATGCTAGGATTAACAGGAAAAAGCTAAAAATTTCAGAATTGCACCGTGCAATGTGGAGATATTACTGTTTGTGCATTTACAATATTCATTGATTTTTGCCATTGAAAAACAGATACCAGAAATGTTTGAAGCTACTGACTGAATGAAAGGAGCTGGCATCTCACTCTCTTTGAATCTTCTTTATCATGCTAGGATTAACAGGAAAAAGCTAAAAATTTCAGAATTGCACCGTGCAATGTGGAGATATTACTGTTTGTGCATTTACAATATTCATTGATTTTTGCCATTGAAAAACATGTTTTCATATACCAGAAATGTTTGAAGCTACTGACTGAATGAAAGGAGCTGGCATCTCACTCTCTTTGAATCTTCTTTATCATGCTAGGATTAACAGGAAAAAGCTAAAAATTTCAGAATTGCACCGTGCAATGTGGAGATATTACTGTTTGTGCATTTACAATATTCATTGATTTTTGCCATTGAAAAACATGTTTTCATATACCAGAAATGTTTGAAGCTACTGACTGAATGAAAGGAGCTGGCATCTCACTCTCTTTGAATCTTCTTTATCATGCTAGGATTAACAGGAAAAAGCTAAAAATTTCAGAATTGCACCGTGCAATGTGGAGATATTACTGTTTGTGCATTTACAATATTCATTGATTTTTGCCATTGAAAAACATGTTCTCCAGAAATGTTTGAAGCTACTGACTGAATGAAAGGAGCTGGCATCTCACTCTCTTTGAATCTTCTTTATCATGCTAGGATTAACAGGAAAAAGCTAAAAATTTCAGAATTGCACCGTGCAATGTGGAGATATTACTGTTTGTGCATTTACAATATTCATTGATTTTTGCCATTGAAAAACATGTTTTCATATACCAGAAATGTTTGAAGCTACTGACTGAATGAAAGGAGCTGGCATCTCACTCTCTTTGAATCTTCTTTATCATGCTAGGATTAACAGGAAAAAGCTAAAAATTTCAGAATTGCACCGTGCAATGTGGAGATATTACTGTTTGTGCATTTACAATATTCATTGATTTTTGCCATTGAAAAACAGTTTCATATACCAGAAATGTTTGAAGCTACTGACTGAATGAAAGGAGCTGGCATCTCACTCTCTTTGAATCTTCTTTATCATGCTAGGATTAACAGGAAAAAGCTAAAAATTTCAGAATTGCACCGTGCAATGTGGAGATATTACTGTTTGTGCATTTACAATATTCATTGATTTTTGCCATTGAAAAACAGTTCTATCCAGAAATGTTTGAAGCTACTGACTGAATGAAAGGAGCTGGCATCTCACTCTCTTTGAATCTTCTTTATCATGCTAGGATTAACAGGAAAAAGCTAAAAATTTCAGAATTGCACCGTGCAATGTGGAGATATTACTGTTTGTGCATTTACAATATTCATTGATTTTTGCCATTGAAAAACATGTTTCATACCAGAAATGTTTGAAGCTACTGACTGAATGAAAGGAGCTGGCATCTCACTCTCTTTGAATCTTCTTTATCATGCTAGGATTAACAGGAAAAAGCTAAAAATTTCAGAATTGCACCGTGCAATGTGGAGATATTACTGTTTGTGCATTTACAATATTCATTGATTTTTGCCATTGAAAAACATGTTCATAACCAGAAATGTTTGAAGCTACTGACTGAATGAAAGGAGCTGGCATCTCACTCTCTTTGAATCTTCTTTATCATGCTAGGATTAACAGGAAAAAGCTAAAAATTTCAGAATTGCACCGTGCAATGTGGAGATATTACTGTTTGTGCATTTACAATATTCATTGATTTTTGCCATTGAAAAACATGTTTTTCATATACCAGAAATGTTTGAAGCTACTGACTGAATGAAAGGAGCTGGCATCTCACTCTCTTTGAATCTTCTTTATCATGCTAGGATTAACAGGAAAAAGCTAAAAATTTCAGAATTGCACCGTGCAATGTGGAGATATTACTGTTTGTGCATTTACAATATTCATTGATTTTTGCCATTGAAAAACATGTTTTCATATACCAGAAATGTTTGAAGCTACTGACTGAATGAAAGGAGCTGGCATCTCACTCTCTTTGAATCTTCTTTATCATGCTAGGATTAACAGGAAAAAGCTAAAAATTTCAGAATTGCACCGTGCAATGTGGAGATATTACTGTTTGTGCATTTACAATATTCATTGATTTTTGCCATTGAAAAACATGTTTTCATATACCAGAAATGTTTGAAGCTACTGACTGAATGAAAGGAGCTGGCATCTCACTCTCTTTGAATCTTCTTTATCATGCTAGGATTAACAGGAAAAAGCTAAAAATTTCAGAATTGCACCGTGCAATGTGGAGATATTACTGTTTGTGCATTTACAATATTCATTGATTTTTGCCATTGAAAAACATGTTTTCATATACCAGAAATGTTTGAAGCTACTGACTGAATGAAAGGAGCTGGCATCTCACTCTCTTTGAATCTTCTTTATCATGCTAGGATTAACAGGAAAAAGCTAAAAATTTCAGAATTGCACCGTGCAATGTGGAGATATTACTGTTTGTGCATTTACAATATTCATTGATTTTTGCCATTGAAAAACAGTTCCCAGAAATGTTTGAAGCTACTGACTGAATGAAAGGAGCTGGCATCTCACTCTCTTTGAATCTTCTTTATCATGCTAGGATTAACAGGAAAAAGCTAAAAATTTCAGAATTGCACCGTGCAATGTGGAGATATTACTGTTTGTGCATTTACAATATTCATTGATTTTTGCCATTGAAAAACATGTTTCTCCAGAAATGTTTGAAGCTACTGACTGAATGAAAGGAGCTGGCATCTCACTCTCTTTGAATCTTCTTTATCATGCTAGGATTAACAGGAAAAAGCTAAAAATTTCAGAATTGCACCGTGCAATGTGGAGATATTACTGTTTGTGCATTTACAATATTCATTGATTTTTGCCATTGAAAAACATGTTCATATACCAGAAATGTTTGAAGCTACTGACTGAATGAAAGGAGCTGGCATCTCACTCTCTTTGAATCTTCTTTATCATGCTAGGATTAACAGGAAAAAGCTAAAAATTTCAGAATTGCACCGTGCAATGTGGAGATATTACTGTTTGTGCATTTACAATATTCATTGATTTTTGCCATTGAAAAACAGTTTCATATACCAGAAATGTTTGAAGCTACTGACTGAATGAAAGGAGCTGGCATCTCACTCTCTTTGAATCTTCTTTATCATGCTAGGATTAACAGGAAAAAGCTAAAAATTTCAGAATTGCACCGTGCAATGTGGAGATATTACTGTTTGTGCATTTACAATATTCATTGATTTTTGCCATTGAAAAACAGTTCCCAGAAATGTTTGAAGCTACTGACTGAATGAAAGGAGCTGGCATCTCACTCTCTTTGAATCTTCTTTATCATGCTAGGATTAACAGGAAAAAGCTAAAAATTTCAGAATTGCACCGTGCAATGTGGAGATATTACTGTTTGTGCATTTACAATATTCATTGATTTTTGCCATTGAAAAACATGTTTTTCATATACCAGAAATGTTTGAAGCTACTGACTGAATGAAAGGAGCTGGCATCTCACTCTCTTTGAATCTTCTTTATCATGCTAGGATTAACAGGAAAAAGCTAAAAATTTCAGAATTGCACCGTGCAATGTGGAGATATTACTGTTTGTGCATTTACAATATTCATTGATTTTTGCCATTGAAAAACATGTTCTCCAGAAATGTTTGAAGCTACTGACTGAATGAAAGGAGCTGGCATCTCACTCTCTTTGAATCTTCTTTATCATGCTAGGATTAACAGGAAAAAGCTAAAAATTTCAGAATTGCACCGTGCAATGTGGAGATATTACTGTTTGTGCATTTACAATATTCATTGATTTTTGCCATTGAAAAACATGTTTTCATATACCAGAAATGTTTGAAGCTACTGACTGAATGAAAGGAGCTGGCATCTCACTCTCTTTGAATCTTCTTTATCATGCTAGGATTAACAGGAAAAAGCTAAAAATTTCAGAATTGCACCGTGCAATGTGGAGATATTACTGTTTGTGCATTTACAATATTCATTGATTTTTGCCATTGAAAAACAGTTCAATACCAGAAATGTTTGAAGCTACTGACTGAATGAAAGGAGCTGGCATCTCACTCTCTTTGAATCTTCTTTATCATGCTAGGATTAACAGGAAAAAGCTAAAAATTTCAGAATTGCACCGTGCAATGTGGAGATATTACTGTTTGTGCATTTACAATATTCATTGATTTTTGCCATTGAAAAACATGTTCATATCCAGAAATGTTTGAAGCTACTGACTGAATGAAAGGAGCTGGCATCTCACTCTCTTTGAATCTTCTTTATCATGCTAGGATTAACAGGAAAAAGCTAAAAATTTCAGAATTGCACCGTGCAATGTGGAGATATTACTGTTTGTGCATTTACAATATTCATTGATTTTTGCCATTGAAAAACAGTTCATTCCAGAAATGTTTGAAGCTACTGACTGAATGAAAGGAGCTGGCATCTCACTCTCTTTGAATCTTCTTTATCATGCTAGGATTAACAGGAAAAAGCTAAAAATTTCAGAATTGCACCGTGCAATGTGGAGATATTACTGTTTGTGCATTTACAATATTCATTGATTTTTGCCATTGAAAAACATGTTTTCATATACCAGAAATGTTTGAAGCTACTGACTGAATGAAAGGAGCTGGCATCTCACTCTCTTTGAATCTTCTTTATCATGCTAGGATTAACAGGAAAAAGCTAAAAATTTCAGAATTGCACCGTGCAATGTGGAGATATTACTGTTTGTGCATTTACAATATTCATTGATTTTTGCCATTGAAAAACAGTTTCATTCCAGAAATGTTTGAAGCTACTGACTGAATGAAAGGAGCTGGCATCTCACTCTCTTTGAATCTTCTTTATCATGCTAGGATTAACAGGAAAAAGCTAAAAATTTCAGAATTGCACCGTGCAATGTGGAGATATTACTGTTTGTGCATTTACAATATTCATTGATTTTTGCCATTGAAAAACTGTTCATATACCAGAAATGTTTGAAGCTACTGACTGAATGAAAGGAGCTGGCATCTCACTCTCTTTGAATCTTCTTTATCATGCTAGGATTAACAGGAAAAAGCTAAAAATTTCAGAATTGCACCGTGCAATGTGGAGATATTACTGTTTGTGCATTTACAATATTCATTGATTTTTGCCATTGAAAAACATGTTTTTCATATACCAGAAATGTTTGAAGCTACTGACTGAATGAAAGGAGCTGGCATCTCACTCTCTTTGAATCTTCTTTATCATGCTAGGATTAACAGGAAAAAGCTAAAAATTTCAGAATTGCACCGTGCAATGTGGAGATATTACTGTTTGTGCATTTACAATATTCATTGATTTTTGCCATTGAAAAACATGTTTTCATATCCAGAAATGTTTGAAGCTACTGACTGAATGAAAGGAGCTGGCATCTCACTCTCTTTGAATCTTCTTTATCATGCTAGGATTAACAGGAAAAAGCTAAAAATTTCAGAATTGCACCGTGCAATGTGGAGATATTACTGTTTGTGCATTTACAATATTCATTGATTTTTGCCATTGAAAAACATGTTTTCATATACCAGAAATGTTTGAAGCTACTGACTGAATGAAAGGAGCTGGCATCTCACTCTCTTTGAATCTTCTTTATCATGCTAGGATTAACAGGAAAAAGCTAAAAATTTCAGAATTGCACCGTGCAATGTGGAGATATTACTGTTTGTGCATTTACAATATTCATTGATTTTTGCCATTGAAAAACTGTTCATTACAGAAATGTTTGAAGCTACTGACTGAATGAAAGGAGCTGGCATCTCACTCTCTTTGAATCTTCTTTATCATGCTAGGATTAACAGGAAAAAGCTAAAAATTTCAGAATTGCACCGTGCAATGTGGAGATATTACTGTTTGTGCATTTACAATATTCATTGATTTTTGCCATTGAAAAACAGTTTTCATATACCAGAAATGTTTGAAGCTACTGACTGAATGAAAGGAGCTGGCATCTCACTCTCTTTGAATCTTCTTTATCATGCTAGGATTAACAGGAAAAAGCTAAAAATTTCAGAATTGCACCGTGCAATGTGGAGATATTACTGTTTGTGCATTTACAATATTCATTGATTTTTGCCATTGAAAAACAGTTCATTACCAGAAATGTTTGAAGCTACTGACTGAATGAAAGGAGCTGGCATCTCACTCTCTTTGAATCTTCTTTATCATGCTAGGATTAACAGGAAAAAGCTAAAAATTTCAGAATTGCACCGTGCAATGTGGAGATATTACTGTTTGTGCATTTACAATATTCATTGATTTTTGCCATTGAAAAACTGTCTCCAGAAATGTTTGAAGCTACTGACTGAATGAAAGGAGCTGGCATCTCACTCTCTTTGAATCTTCTTTATCATGCTAGGATTAACAGGAAAAAGCTAAAAATTTCAGAATTGCACCGTGCAATGTGGAGATATTACTGTTTGTGCATTTACAATATTCATTGATTTTTGCCATTGAAAAACATGTTTTCATATACCAGAAATGTTTGAAGCTACTGACTGAATGAAAGGAGCTGGCATCTCACTCTCTTTGAATCTTCTTTATCATGCTAGGATTAACAGGAAAAAGCTAAAAATTTCAGAATTGCACCGTGCAATGTGGAGATATTACTGTTTGTGCATTTACAATATTCATTGATTTTTGCCATTGAAAAACTGTTCACCAGAAATGTTTGAAGCTACTGACTGAATGAAAGGAGCTGGCATCTCACTCTCTTTGAATCTTCTTTATCATGCTAGGATTAACAGGAAAAAGCTAAAAATTTCAGAATTGCACCGTGCAATGTGGAGATATTACTGTTTGTGCATTTACAATATTCATTGATTTTTGCCATTGAAAAACATGTTTCATATACCAGAAATGTTTGAAGCTACTGACTGAATGAAAGGAGCTGGCATCTCACTCTCTTTGAATCTTCTTTATCATGCTAGGATTAACAGGAAAAAGCTAAAAATTTCAGAATTGCACCGTGCAATGTGGAGATATTACTGTTTGTGCATTTACAATATTCATTGATTTTTGCCATTGAAAAACATGTTTTCATATACCAGAAATGTTTGAAGCTACTGACTGAATGAAAGGAGCTGGCATCTCACTCTCTTTGAATCTTCTTTATCATGCTAGGATTAACAGGAAAAAGCTAAAAATTTCAGAATTGCACCGTGCAATGTGGAGATATTACTGTTTGTGCATTTACAATATTCATTGATTTTTGCCATTGAAAAACTGTTCATTACCAGAAATGTTTGAAGCTACTGACTGAATGAAAGGAGCTGGCATCTCACTCTCTTTGAATCTTCTTTATCATGCTAGGATTAACAGGAAAAAGCTAAAAATTTCAGAATTGCACCGTGCAATGTGGAGATATTACTGTTTGTGCATTTACAATATTCATTGATTTTTGCCATTGAAAAACATGTTTTCATATACCAGAAATGTTTGAAGCTACTGACTGAATGAAAGGAGCTGGCATCTCACTCTCTTTGAATCTTCTTTATCATGCTAGGATTAACAGGAAAAAGCTAAAAATTTCAGAATTGCACCGTGCAATGTGGAGATATTACTGTTTGTGCATTTACAATATTCATTGATTTTTGCCATTGAAAAACATGTTTCATATCCAGAAATGTTTGAAGCTACTGACTGAATGAAAGGAGCTGGCATCTCACTCTCTTTGAATCTTCTTTATCATGCTAGGATTAACAGGAAAAAGCTAAAAATTTCAGAATTGCACCGTGCAATGTGGAGATATTACTGTTTGTGCATTTACAATATTCATTGATTTTTGCCATTGAAAAACAGTTTTCATATACCAGAAATGTTTGAAGCTACTGACTGAATGAAAGGAGCTGGCATCTCACTCTCTTTGAATCTTCTTTATCATGCTAGGATTAACAGGAAAAAGCTAAAAATTTCAGAATTGCACCGTGCAATGTGGAGATATTACTGTTTGTGCATTTACAATATTCATTGATTTTTGCCATTGAAAAACAGTTTCATTACCAGAAATGTTTGAAGCTACTGACTGAATGAAAGGAGCTGGCATCTCACTCTCTTTGAATCTTCTTTATCATGCTAGGATTAACAGGAAAAAGCTAAAAATTTCAGAATTGCACCGTGCAATGTGGAGATATTACTGTTTGTGCATTTACAATATTCATTGATTTTTGCCATTGAAAAACATGTTTTTCATATACCAGAAATGTTTGAAGCTACTGACTGAATGAAAGGAGCTGGCATCTCACTCTCTTTGAATCTTCTTTATCATGCTAGGATTAACAGGAAAAAGCTAAAAATTTCAGAATTGCACCGTGCAATGTGGAGATATTACTGTTTGTGCATTTACAATATTCATTGATTTTTGCCATTGAAAAACTGTCCAGAAATGTTTGAAGCTACTGACTGAATGAAAGGAGCTGGCATCTCACTCTCTTTGAATCTTCTTTATCATGCTAGGATTAACAGGAAAAAGCTAAAAATTTCAGAATTGCACCGTGCAATGTGGAGATATTACTGTTTGTGCATTTACAATATTCATTGATTTTTGCCATTGAAAAACATGTTTTCATATACCAGAAATGTTTGAAGCTACTGACTGAATGAAAGGAGCTGGCATCTCACTCTCTTTGAATCTTCTTTATCATGCTAGGATTAACAGGAAAAAGCTAAAAATTTCAGAATTGCACCGTGCAATGTGGAGATATTACTGTTTGTGCATTTACAATATTCATTGATTTTTGCCATTGAAAAACAGTTCCCAGAAATGTTTGAAGCTACTGACTGAATGAAAGGAGCTGGCATCTCACTCTCTTTGAATCTTCTTTATCATGCTAGGATTAACAGGAAAAAGCTAAAAATTTCAGAATTGCACCGTGCAATGTGGAGATATTACTGTTTGTGCATTTACAATATTCATTGATTTTTGCCATTGAAAAACATGTTTTTCATATACCAGAAATGTTTGAAGCTACTGACTGAATGAAAGGAGCTGGCATCTCACTCTCTTTGAATCTTCTTTATCATGCTAGGATTAACAGGAAAAAGCTAAAAATTTCAGAATTGCACCGTGCAATGTGGAGATATTACTGTTTGTGCATTTACAATATTCATTGATTTTTGCCATTGAAAAACAGTTCCCAGAAATGTTTGAAGCTACTGACTGAATGAAAGGAGCTGGCATCTCACTCTCTTTGAATCTTCTTTATCATGCTAGGATTAACAGGAAAAAGCTAAAAATTTCAGAATTGCACCGTGCAATGTGGAGATATTACTGTTTGTGCATTTACAATATTCATTGATTTTTGCCATTGAAAAACATGTTTTTCATATACCAGAAATGTTTGAAGCTACTGACTGAATGAAAGGAGCTGGCATCTCACTCTCTTTGAATCTTCTTTATCATGCTAGGATTAACAGGAAAAAGCTAAAAATTTCAGAATTGCACCGTGCAATGTGGAGATATTACTGTTTGTGCATTTACAATATTCATTGATTTTTGCCATTGAAAAACGTCCAGAAATGTTTGAAGCTACTGACTGAATGAAAGGAGCTGGCATCTCACTCTCTTTGAATCTTCTTTATCATGCTAGGATTAACAGGAAAAAGCTAAAAATTTCAGAATTGCACCGTGCAATGTGGAGATATTACTGTTTGTGCATTTACAATATTCATTGATTTTTGCCATTGAAAAACATGTTCTACCAGAAATGTTTGAAGCTACTGACTGAATGAAAGGAGCTGGCATCTCACTCTCTTTGAATCTTCTTTATCATGCTAGGATTAACAGGAAAAAGCTAAAAATTTCAGAATTGCACCGTGCAATGTGGAGATATTACTGTTTGTGCATTTACAATATTCATTGATTTTTGCCATTGAAAAACATGTTTTTCATATACCAGAAATGTTTGAAGCTACTGACTGAATGAAAGGAGCTGGCATCTCACTCTCTTTGAATCTTCTTTATCATGCTAGGATTAACAGGAAAAAGCTAAAAATTTCAGAATTGCACCGTGCAATGTGGAGATATTACTGTTTGTGCATTTACAATATTCATTGATTTTTGCCATTGAAAAACATGTTCATATCCAGAAATGTTTGAAGCTACTGACTGAATGAAAGGAGCTGGCATCTCACTCTCTTTGAATCTTCTTTATCATGCTAGGATTAACAGGAAAAAGCTAAAAATTTCAGAATTGCACCGTGCAATGTGGAGATATTACTGTTTGTGCATTTACAATATTCATTGATTTTTGCCATTGAAAAACATGTTTTTCATATACCAGAAATGTTTGAAGCTACTGACTGAATGAAAGGAGCTGGCATCTCACTCTCTTTGAATCTTCTTTATCATGCTAGGATTAACAGGAAAAAGCTAAAAATTTCAGAATTGCACCGTGCAATGTGGAGATATTACTGTTTGTGCATTTACAATATTCATTGATTTTTGCCATTGAAAAACATGTTTTTCATATACCAGAAATGTTTGAAGCTACTGACTGAATGAAAGGAGCTGGCATCTCACTCTCTTTGAATCTTCTTTATCATGCTAGGATTAACAGGAAAAAGCTAAAAATTTCAGAATTGCACCGTGCAATGTGGAGATATTACTGTTTGTGCATTTACAATATTCATTGATTTTTGCCATTGAAAAACATGTTCATATACCAGAAATGTTTGAAGCTACTGACTGAATGAAAGGAGCTGGCATCTCACTCTCTTTGAATCTTCTTTATCATGCTAGGATTAACAGGAAAAAGCTAAAAATTTCAGAATTGCACCGTGCAATGTGGAGATATTACTGTTTGTGCATTTACAATATTCATTGATTTTTGCCATTGAAAAACATGTCAACCAGAAATGTTTGAAGCTACTGACTGAATGAAAGGAGCTGGCATCTCACTCTCTTTGAATCTTCTTTATCATGCTAGGATTAACAGGAAAAAGCTAAAAATTTCAGAATTGCACCGTGCAATGTGGAGATATTACTGTTTGTGCATTTACAATATTCATTGATTTTTGCCATTGAAAAACAGTTTTTCATATACCAGAAATGTTTGAAGCTACTGACTGAATGAAAGGAGCTGGCATCTCACTCTCTTTGAATCTTCTTTATCATGCTAGGATTAACAGGAAAAAGCTAAAAATTTCAGAATTGCACCGTGCAATGTGGAGATATTACTGTTTGTGCATTTACAATATTCATTGATTTTTGCCATTGAAAAACAGTCCAGAAATGTTTGAAGCTACTGACTGAATGAAAGGAGCTGGCATCTCACTCTCTTTGAATCTTCTTTATCATGCTAGGATTAACAGGAAAAAGCTAAAAATTTCAGAATTGCACCGTGCAATGTGGAGATATTACTGTTTGTGCATTTACAATATTCATTGATTTTTGCCATTGAAAAACATGTTTTCATATACCAGAAATGTTTGAAGCTACTGACTGAATGAAAGGAGCTGGCATCTCACTCTCTTTGAATCTTCTTTATCATGCTAGGATTAACAGGAAAAAGCTAAAAATTTCAGAATTGCACCGTGCAATGTGGAGATATTACTGTTTGTGCATTTACAATATTCATTGATTTTTGCCATTGAAAAACATGTTTTTCATATACCAGAAATGTTTGAAGCTACTGACTGAATGAAAGGAGCTGGCATCTCACTCTCTTTGAATCTTCTTTATCATGCTAGGATTAACAGGAAAAAGCTAAAAATTTCAGAATTGCACCGTGCAATGTGGAGATATTACTGTTTGTGCATTTACAATATTCATTGATTTTTGCCATTGAAAAACGTCCAGAAATGTTTGAAGCTACTGACTGAATGAAAGGAGCTGGCATCTCACTCTCTTTGAATCTTCTTTATCATGCTAGGATTAACAGGAAAAAGCTAAAAATTTCAGAATTGCACCGTGCAATGTGGAGATATTACTGTTTGTGCATTTACAATATTCATTGATTTTTGCCATTGAAAAACATGTTTTTCATATACCAGAAATGTTTGAAGCTACTGACTGAATGAAAGGAGCTGGCATCTCACTCTCTTTGAATCTTCTTTATCATGCTAGGATTAACAGGAAAAAGCTAAAAATTTCAGAATTGCACCGTGCAATGTGGAGATATTACTGTTTGTGCATTTACAATATTCATTGATTTTTGCCATTGAAAAACATGTTTTTCATATACCAGAAATGTTTGAAGCTACTGACTGAATGAAAGGAGCTGGCATCTCACTCTCTTTGAATCTTCTTTATCATGCTAGGATTAACAGGAAAAAGCTAAAAATTTCAGAATTGCACCGTGCAATGTGGAGATATTACTGTTTGTGCATTTACAATATTCATTGATTTTTGCCATTGAAAAACATGTTTTTCATATACCAGAAATGTTTGAAGCTACTGACTGAATGAAAGGAGCTGGCATCTCACTCTCTTTGAATCTTCTTTATCATGCTAGGATTAACAGGAAAAAGCTAAAAATTTCAGAATTGCACCGTGCAATGTGGAGATATTACTGTTTGTGCATTTACAATATTCATTGATTTTTGCCATTGAAAAACATGTTTTTCATATACCATAAATGTTTGAAGCTACTGACTGAATGAAAGGAGCTGGCATCTCACTCTCTTTGAATCATCTTTATCATGCTAGGATTAACAGGAAAAAGCTAAAAATTTCAGAATTGCACCGTGCAATGTGGAGATATTACTGTTTGTGCATTTACAATATTCATTGATTTTTGCCATTGAAAAACGTCCAGAAATGTTTGAAGCTACTGACTGAATGAAAGGAGCTGGCATCTCACTCTCTTTGAATCTTCTTTATCATGCTAGGATTAACAGGAAAAAGCTAAAAATTTCAGAATTGCACCGTGCAATGTGGAGATATTACTGTTTGTGCATTTACAATATTCATTGATTTTTGCCATTGAAAAACATGTTTTTCATATACCAGAAATGTTTGAAGCTACTGACTGAATGAAAGGAGCTGGCATCTCACTCTCTTTGAATCTTCTTTATCATGCTAGGATTAACAGGAAAAAGCTAAAAATTTCAGAATTGCACCGTGCAATGTGGAGATATTACTGTTTGTGCATTTTACAATATTCATTGATTTTTGCCATTGAAAAACGTCCAGAAATGTTTGAAGCTACTGACTGAATGAAAGGAGCTGGCATCTCACTCTCTTTGAATCTTCTTTATCATGCTAGGATTAACAGGAAAAAGCTAAAAATTTCAGAATTGCACAATGCAATGTGGAGATATTACTGTTTGTGCATTTACAATATTCATTGATTTTTGCCATTGAAAAACATGTTTTTCATATACCAGAAATGTTTGAAGCTACTGACTGAATGAAAGGAGCTGGCATCTCACTCTCTTTGAATCTTCTTTATCATGCTAGGATTAACAGGAAAAAGCTAAAAATTTCAGAATTGCACCGTGCAATGTGGAGATATTACTGTTTGTGCATTTACAATATTCATTGATTTTTGCCATTGAAAAACGTCCAGAAATGTTTGAAGCTACTGACTGAATGAAAGGAGCTGGCATCTCACTCTCTTTGAATCTTCTTTATCATGCTAGGATTAACAGGAAAAAGCTAAAAATTTCAGAATTGCACCGTGCA
Source organism: Phyllobates terribilis (assembly GCF_046119375.1). NCBI lineage: Eukaryota > Metazoa > Chordata > Amphibia > Anura > Dendrobatidae > Phyllobates > Phyllobates terribilis. The sequence continues at coordinate 18,343 of NW_027370503.1, read as the reverse complement.
ATGTGGAGATATTACTGTTTGTGCATTTACAATATTCATTGATTTTTGCCATTGAAAAACGTCCAGAAATGTTTGAAGCTACTGACTGAATGAAAGGAGCTGGCATCTCACTCTCTTTGAATCTTCTTTATCATGCTAGGATTAACAGGAAAAAGCTAAAAATTTCAGAATTGCACCGTGCAATGTGGAGATATTACTGTTTGTGCATTTACAATATTCATTGATTTTTGCCATTGAAAAACATGTTTTTCATATACCAGAAATGTTTGAAGCTACTGACTGAATGAAAGGAGCTGGCATCTCACTCTCTTTGAATCTTCTTTATCATGCTAGGATTAACAGGAAAAAGCTAAAAATTTCAGAATTGCACCGTGCAATGTGGAGATATTACTGTTTGTGCATTTACAATATTCATTGATTTTTGCCATTGAAAAACGTCCAGAAATGTTTGAAGCTACTGACTGAATGAAAGGAGCTGGCATCTCACTCTCTTTGAATCTTCTTTATCATGCTAGGATTAACAGGAAAAAGCTAAAAATTTCAGAATTGCACCGTGCAATGTGGAGATATTACTGTTTGTGCATTTACAATATTCATTGATTTTTGCCATTGAAAAACATGTTTTTCATATACCAGAAATGTTTGAAGCTACTGACTGAATGAAAGGAGCTGGCATCTCACTCTCTTTGAATCTTCTTTATCATGCTAGGATTAACAGGAAAAAGCTAAAAATTTCAGAATTGCACCGTGCAATGTGGAGATATTACTGTTTGTGCATTTACAATATTCATTGATTTTTGCCATTGAAAAACATGTTTTTCATATACCAGAAATGTTTGAAGCTACTGACTGAATGAAAGGAGCTGGCATCTCACTCTCTTTGAATCTTCTTTATCATGCTAGGATTAACAGGAAAAAGCTAAAAATTTCAGAATTGCACCGTGCAATGTGGAGATATTACTGTTTGTGCATTTACAATATTCATTGATTTTTGCCATTGAAAAACGTCCAGAAATGTTTGAAGCTACTGACTGAATGAAAGGAGCTGGCATCTCACTCTCTTTGAATCTTCTTTATCATGCTAGGATTAACAGGAAAAAGCTAAAAATTTCAGAATTGCACCGTGCAATGTGGAGATATTACTGTTTGTGCATTTACAATATTCATTGATTTTTGCCATTGAAAAACATGTTTTTCATATACCAGAAATGTTTGAAGCTACTGACTGAATGAAAGGAGCTGGCATCTCACTCTCTTTGAATCTTCTTTATCATGCTAGGATTAACAGGAAAAAGCTAAAAATTTCAGAATTGCACCGTGCAATGTGGAGATATTACTGTTTGTGCATTTACAATATTCATTGATTTTTGCCATTGAAAAACATGTTTTTCATATACCAGAAATGTTTGAAGCTACTGACTGAATGAAAGGAGCTGGCATCTCACTCTCTTTGAATCTTCTTTATCATGCTAGGATTAACAGGAAAAAGCTAAAAATTTCAGAATTGCACCGTGCAATGTGGAGATATTACTGTTTGTGCATTTACAATATTCATTGATTTTTGCCATTGAAAAACATGTTTTTCATATACCAGAAATGTTTGAAGCTACTGACTGAATGAAAGGAGCTGGCATCTCACTCTCTTTGAATCTTCTTTATCATGCTAGGATTAACAGGAAAAAGCTAAAAATTTCAGAATTGCACCGTGCAATGTGGAGATATTACTGTTTGTGCATTTACAATATTCATTGATTTTTGCCATTGAAAAACATGTTTTTCATATACCATAAATGTTTGAAGCTACTGACTGAATGAAAGGAGCTGGCATCTCACTCTCTTTGAATCATCTTTATCATGCTAGGATTAACAGGAAAAAGCTAAAAAATTTCAGAATTGCACCGTGCAATGTGGAGATATTACTGTTTGTGCATTTACAATATTCATTGATTTTTGCCATTGAAAAACGTCCAGAAATGTTTGAAGCTACTGACTGAATGAAAGGAGCTGGCATCTCACTCTCTTTGAATCTTCTTTATCATGCTAGGATTAACAGGAAAAAGCTAAAAATTTCAGAATTGCACCGTGCAATGTGGAGATATTACTGTTTGTGCATTTACAATATTCATTGATTTTTGCCATTGAAAAACATGTTTTTCATATACCAGAAATGTTTGAAGCTACTGACTGAATGAAAGGAGCTGGCATCTCACTCTGTTTGAATCTTCTTTATCATGCTAGGATTAACAGGAAAAAGCTAAAAATTTCAGAATTGCACCGTGCAATGTGGAGATATTACTGTTTGTGCATTTACAATATTCATTGATTTTTGCCATTGAAAAACGTCCAGAAATGTTTGAAGCTACTGACTGAATGAAAGGAGCTGGCATCTCACTCTCTTTGAATCTTCTTTATCATGCTAGGATTAACAGGAAAAAGCTAAAAATTTCAGAATTGCACCGTGCAATGTGGAGATATTACTGTTTGTGCATTTACAATATTCATTGATTTTTGCCATTGAAAAACATGTTTTTCATATACCAGAAATGTTTGAAGCTACTGACTGAATGAAAGGAGCTGGCATCTCACTCTCTTTGAATCTTCTTTATCATGCTAGGATTAACAGGAAAAAGCTAAAAATTTCAGAATTGCACCGTGCAATGTGGAGATATTACTGTTTGTGCATTTACAATATTCATTGATTTTTGCCATTGAAAAACGTCCAGAAATGTTTGAAGCTACTGACTGAATGAAAGGAGCTGGCATCTCACTCTCTTTGAATCTTCTTTATCATGCTAGGATTAACAGGAAAAAGCTAAAAATTTCAGAATTGCACCGTGCAATGTGGAGATATTACTGTTTGTGCATTTACAATATTCATTGATTTTTGCCATTGAAAAACATGTTTTTCATATACCAGAAATGTTTGAAGCTACTGACTGAATGAAAGGAGCTGGCATCTCACTCTCTTTGAATCTTCTTTATCATGCTAGGATTAACAGGAAAAAGCTAAAAATTTCAGAATTGCACCGTGCAATGTGGAGATATTACTGTTTGTGCATTTACAATATTCATTGATTTTTGCCATTGAAAAACGTCCAGAAATGTTTGAAGCTACTGACTGAATGAAAGGAGCTGGCATCTCACTCTCTTTGAATCTTCTTTATCATGCTAGGATTAACAGGAAAAAGCTAAAAATTTCAGAATTGCACCGTGCAATGTGGAGATATTACTGTTTGTGCATTTACAATATTCATTGATTTTTGCCATTGAAAAACGTCCAGAAATGTTTGAAGCTACTGACTGAATGAAAGGAGCTGGCATCTCACTCTCTTTGAATCTTCTTTATCATGCTAGGATTAACAGGAAAAAGCTAAAAATTTCAGAATTGCACCGTGCAATGTGGAGATATTACTGTTTGTGCATTTACAATATTCATTGATTTTTGCCATTGAAAAACATGTTTTTCATATACCAGAAATGTTTGAAGCTACTGACTGAATGAAAGGAGCTGGCATCTCACTCTCTTTGAATCTTCTTTATCATGCTAGGATTAACAGGAAAAAGCTAAAAATTTCAGAATTGCACCGTGCAATGTGGAGATATTACTGTTTGTGCATTTACAATATTCATTGATTTTTGCCATTGAAAAACGTCCAGAAATGTTTGAAGCTACTGACTGAATGAAAGGAGCTGGCATCTCACTCTCTTTGAATCTTCTTTATCATGCTAGGATTAACAGGAAAAAGCTAAAAATTTCAGAATTGCACCGTGCAATGTGGAGATATTACTGTTTGTGCATTTACAATATTCATTGATTTTTGCCATTGAAAAACATGTTTTTCATATACCAGAAATGTTTGAAGCTACTGACTGAATGAAAGGAGCTGGCATCTCACTCTCTTTGAATCTTCTTTATCATGCTAGGATTAACAGGAAAAAGCTAAAAATTTCAGAATTGCACCGTGCAATGTGGAGATATTACTGTTTGTGCATTTACAATATTCATTGATTTTTGCCATTGAAAAACATGTTTTTCATATACCAGAAATGTTTGAAGCTACTGACTGAATGAAAGGAGCTGGCATCTCACTCTCTTTGAATCTTCTTTATCATGCTAGGATTAACAGGAAAAAGCTAAAAATTTCAGAATTGCACCGTGCAATGTGGAGATATTACTGTTTGTGCATTTACAATATTCATTGATTTTTGCCATTGAAAAACGTTTTTATATCCAGAAATGTTTGAAGCTACTGACTGAATGAAAGGAGCTGGCATCTCACTCTCTTTGAATCTTCTTTATCATGCTAGGATTAACAGGAAAAAGCTAAAAATTTCAGAATTGCACCGTGCAATGTGGAGATATTACTGTTTGTGCATTTACAATATTCATTGATTTTTGCCATTGAAAAACATGTTTTTCATATACCAGAAATGTTTGAAGCTACTGACTGAATGAAAGGAGCTGGCATCTCACTCTCTTTGAATCTTCTTTATCATGCTAGGATTAACAGGAAAAAGCTAAAAATTTCAGAATTGCACCGTGCAATGTGGAGATATTACTGTTTGTGCATTTACAATATTCATTGATTTTTGCCATTGAAAAACATGTTTTTCATATACCAGAAATGTTTGAAGCTACTGACTGAATGAAAGGAGCTGGCATCTCACTCTCTTTGAATCTTCTTTATCATGCTAGGATTAACAGGAAAAAGCTAAAAATTTCAGAATTGCACCGTGCAATGTGGAGATATTACTGTTTGTGCATTTACAATATTCATTGATTTTTGCCATTGAAAAACATGTTTTTCATATACCAGAAATGTTTGAAGCTACTGACTGAATGAAAGGAGCTGGCATCTCACTCTCTTTGAATCTTCTTTATCATGCTAGGATTAACAGGAAAAAGCTAAAAATTTCAGAATTGCACCGTGCAATGTGGAGATATTACTGTTTGTGCATTTACAATATTCATTGATTTTTGCCATTGAAAAACATGTTTTTCATATACCAGAAATGTTTGAAGCTACTGACTGAATGAAAGGAGCTGGCATCTCACTCTCTTTGAATCTTCTTTATCATGCTAGGATTAACAGGAAAAAGCTAAAAATTTCAGAATTGCACCGTGCAATGTGGAGATATTACTGTTTGTGCATTTACAATATTCATTGATTTTTGCCATTGAAAAACATGTTTTTCATATACCATAAATGTTTGAAGCTACTGACTGAATGAAAGGAGCTGGCATCTCACTCTCTTTGAATCATCTTTATCATGCTAGGATTAACAGGAAAAAGCTAAAAATTTCAGAATTGCACCGTGCAATGTGGAGATATTACTGTTTGTGCATTTACAATATTCATTGATTTTTGCCATTGAAAAACGTCCAGAAATGTTTGAAGCTACTGACTGAATGAAAGGAGCTGGCATCTCACTCTCTTTGAATCTTCTTTATCATGCTAGGATTAACAGGAAAAAGCTAAAAATTTCAGAATTGCACCGTGCAATGTGGAGATATTACTGTTTGTGCATTTACAATATTCATTGATTTTTGCCATTGAAAAACATGTTTTTCATATACCAGAAATGTTTGAAGCTACTGACTGAATGAAAGGAGCTGGCATCTCACTCTGTTTGAATCTTCTTTATCATGCTAGGATTAACAGGAAAAAGCTAAAAATTTCAGAATTGCACCGTGCAATGTGGAGATATTACTGTTTGTGCATTTACAATATTCATTGATTTTTGCCATTGAAAAACGTCCAGAAATGTTTGAAGCTACTGACTGAATGAAAGGAGCTGGCATCTCACTCTCTTTGAATCTTCTTTATCATGCTAGGATTAACAGGAAAAAGCTAAAAATTTCAGAATTGCACCGTGCAATGTGGAGATATTACTGTTTGTGCATTTACAATATTCATTGATTTTTGCCATTGAAAAACATGTTTTTCATATACCAGAAATGTTTGAAGCTACTGACTGAATGAAAGGAGCTGGCATCTCACTCTCTTTGAATCTTCTTTATCATGCTAGGATTAACAGGAAAAAGCTAAAAATTTCAGAATTGCACCGTGCAATGTGGAGATATTACTGTTTGTGCATTTACAATATTCATTGATTTTTGCCATTGAAAAACGTCCAGAAATGTTTGAAGCTACTGACTGAATGAAAGGAGCTGGCATCTCACTCTCTTTGAATCTTCTTTATCATGCTAGGATTAACAGGAAAAAGCTAAAAATTTCAGAATTGCACCGTGCAATGTGGAGATATTACTGTTTGTGCATTTACAATATTCATTGATTTTTGCCATTGAAAAACATGTTTTTCATATACCAGAAATGTTTGAAGCTACTGACTGAATGAAAGGAGCTGGCATCTCACTCTCTTTGAATCTTCTTTATCATGCTAGGATTAACAGGAAAAAGCTAAAAATTTCAGAATTGCACCGTGCAATGTGGAGATATTACTGTTTGTGCATTTACAATATTCATTGATTTTTGCCATTGAAAAACGTCCAGAAATGTTTGAAGCTACTGACTGAATGAAAGGAGCTGGCATCTCACTCTCTTTGAATCTTCTTTATCATGCTAGGATTAACAGGAAAAAGCTAAAAATTTCAGAATTGCACCGTGCAATGTGGAGATATTACTGTTTGTGCATTTACAATATTCATTGATTTTTGCCATTGAAAAACGTCCAGAAATGTTTGAAGCTACTGACTGAATGAAAGGAGCTGGCATCTCACTCTCTTTGAATCTTCTTTATCATGCTAGGATTAACAGGAAAAAGCTAAAAATTTCAGAATTGCACCGTGCAATGTGGAGATATTACTGTTTGTGCATTTACAATATTCATTGATTTTTGCCATTGAAAAACATGTTTTTCATATACCAGAAATGTTTGAAGCTACTGACTGAATGAAAGGAGCTGGCATCTCACTCTCTTTGAATCTTCTTTATCATGCTAGGATTAACAGGAAAAAGCTAAAAATTTCAGAATTGCACCGTGCAATGTGGAGATATTACTGTTTGTGCATTTACAATATTCATTGATTTTTGCCATTGAAAAACGTCCAGAAATGTTTGAAGCTACTGACTGAATGAAAGGAGCTGGCATCTCACTCTCTTTGAATCTTCTTTATCATGCTAGGATTAACAGGAAAAAGCTAAAAATTTCAGAATTGCACCGTGCAATGTGGAGATATTACTGTTTGTGCATTTACAATATTCATTGATTTTTGCCATTGAAAAACATGTTTTTCATATACCAGAAATGTTTGAAGCTACTGACTGAATGAAAGGAGCTGGCATCTCACTCTCTTTGAATCTTCTTTATCATGCTAGGATTAACAGGAAAAAGCTAAAAATTTCAGAATTGCACCGTGCAATGTGGAGATATTACTGTTTGTGCATTTACAATATTCATTGATTTTTGCCATTGAAAAACATGTTTTTCATATACCAGAAATGTTTGAAGCTACTGACTGAATGAAAGGAGCTGGCATCTCACTCTCTTTGAATCTTCTTTATCATGCTAGGATTAACAGGAAAAAGCTAAAAATTTCAGAATTGCACCGTGCAATGTGGAGATATTACTGTTTGTGCATTTACAATATTCATTGATTTTTGCCATTGAAAAACGTCCAGAAATGTTTGAAGCTACTGACTGAATGAAAGGAGCTGGCATCTCACTCTCTTTGAATCTTCTTTATCATGCTAGGATTAACAGGAAAAAGCTAAAAATTTCAGAATTGCACCGTGCAATGTGGAGATATTACTGTTTGTGCATTTACAATATTCATTGATTTTTGCCATTGAAAAACATGTTTTTCATATACCAGAAATGTTTGAAGCTACTGACTGAATGAAAGGAGCTGGCATCTCACTCTCTTTGAATCTTCTTTATCATGCTAGGATTAACAGGAAAAAGCTAAAAATTTCAGAATTGCACCGTGCAATGTGGAGATATTACTGTTTGTGCATTTACAATATTCATTGATTTTTGCCATTGAAAAACATGTTTTTCATATACCAGAAATGTTTGAAGCTACTGACTGAATGAAAGGAGCTGGCATCTCACTCTCTTTGAATCTTCTTTATCATGCTAGGATTAACAGGAAAAAGCTAAAAATTTCAGAATTGCACCGTGCAATGTGGAGATATTACTGTTTGTGCATTTACAATATTCATTGATTTTTGCCATTGAAAAACATGTTTTTCATATACCAGAAATGTTTGAAGCTACTGACTGAATGAAAGGAGCTGGCATCTCACTCTCTTTGAATCTTCTTTATCATGCTAGGATTAACAGGAAAAAGCTAAAAATTTCAGAATTGCACCGTGCAATGTGGAGATATTACTGTTTGTGCATTTACAATATTCATTGATTTTTGCCATTGAAAGACATGTTTTTCATATACCATAAATGTTTGAAGCTACTGACTGAATGAAAGGAGCTGGCATCTCACTCTCTTTGAATCTTCTTTATCATGCTAGGATTAACAGGAAAAAGCTAAAAATTTCAGAATTGCACCGTGCAATGTGGAGATATTACTGTTTGTGCATTTACAATATTCATTGATTTTTGCCATTGAAAAACGTCCAGAAATGTTTGAAGCTACTGACTGAATGAAAGGAGCTGGCATCTCACTCTCTTTGAATCTTCTTTATCATGCTAGGATTAACAGGAAAAAGCTAAAAATTTCAGAATTGCACCGTGCAATGTGGAGATATTACTGTTTGTGCATTTACAATATTCATTGATTTTTGCCATTGAAAAACATGTTTTTCATATACCAGAAATGTTTGAAGCTACTGACTGAATGAAAGGAGCTGGCATCTCACTCTCTTTGAATCTTCTTTATCATGCTAGGATTAACAGGAAAAAGCTAAAAATTTCAGAATTGCACCGTGCAATGTGGAGATATTACTGTTTGTGCATTTACAATATTCATTGATTTTTGCCATTGAAAAACGTCCAGAAATGTTTGAAGCTACTGACTGAATGAAAGGAGCTGGCATCTCACTCTCTTTGAATCTTCTTTATCATGCTAGGATTAACAGGAAAAAGCTAAAAATTTCAGAATTGCACCGTGCAATGTGGAGATATTACTGTTTGTGCATTTACAATATTCATTGATTTTTGCCATTGAAAAACGTCCAGAAATGTTTGAAGCTACTGACTGAATGAAAGGAGCTGGCATCTCACTCTCTTTGAATCTTCTTTATCATGCTAGGATTAACAGGAAAAAGCAAAAAATTTCAGAATTGCACCGTGCAATGTGGAGATATTACTGTTTGTGCATTTACAATATTCATTGATTTTTGCCATTGAAAAACGTCCAGAAATGTTTGAAGCTACTGACTGAATGAAAGGAGCTGGCATCTCACTCTCTTTGAATCTTCTTTATCATGCTAGGATTAACAGGAAAAAGCTAAAAATTTCAGAATTGCACCGTGCAATGTGGAGATATTACTGTTTGTGCATTTACAATATTCATTGATTTTTGCCATTGAAAAACATGTTTTTCATATACCAGAAATGTTTGAAGCTACTGACTGAATGAAAGGAGCTGGCATCTCACTCTCTTTGAATCTTCTTTATCATGCTAGGATTAACAGGAAAAAGCTAAAAATTTCAGAATTGCACCGTGCAATGTGGAGATATTACTGTTTGTGCATTTACAATATTCATTGATTTTTGCCATTGAAAAACGTCCAGAAATGTTTGAAGCTACTGACTGAATGAAAGGAGCTGGCATCTCACTCTCTTTGAATCTTCTTTATCATGCTAGGATTAACAGGAAAAAGCTAAAAATTTCAGAATTGCACCGTGCAATGTGGAGATATTACTGTTTGTGCATTTACAATATTCATTGATTTTTGCCATTGAAAAACGTCCAGAAATGTTTGAAGCTACTGACTGAATGAAAGGAGCTGGCATCTCACTCTCTTTGAATCTTCTTTATCATGCTAGGATTAACAGGAAAAAGCTAAAAATTTCAGAATTGCACCGTGCAATGTGGAGATATTACTGTTTGTGCATTTACAATATTCATTGATTTTTGCCATTGAAAAACATGTTTTTCATATACCAGAAATGTTTGAAGCTACTGACTGAATGAAAGGAGCTGGCATCTCACTCTCTTTGAATCTTCTTTATCATGCTAGGATTAACAGGAAAAAGCTAAAAATTTCAGAATTGCACCGTGCAATGTGGAGATATTACTGTTTGTGCATTTACAATATTCATTGATTTTTGCCATTGAAAAACATGTTTTTCATATACCAGAAATGTTTGAAGCTACTGACTGAATGAAAGGAGCTGGCATCTCACTCTCTTTGAATCTTCTTTATCATGCTAGGATTAACAGGAAAAAGCTAAAAATTTCAGAATTGCACCGTGCAATGTGGAGATATTACTGTTTGTGCATTTACAATATTCATTGATTTTTGCCATTGAAAAACATGTTTTTCATATACCAGAAATGTTTGAAGCTACTGACTGAATGAAAGGAGCTGGCATCTCACTCTCTTTGAATCTTCTTTATCATGCTAGGATTAACAGGAAAAAGCTAAAAATTTCAGTATTGCACCGTGCAATGTGGAGATATTACTGTTTGTGCATTTACAATATTCATTGATTTTTGCCATTGAAAAACATGTTTTTCATATACCAGAAATGTTTGAAGCTACTGACTGAATGAAAGGAGCTGGCATCTCACTCTCTTTGAATCTTCTTTATCATGCTAGGATTAACAGGAAAAAGCTAAAAATTTCAGAATTGCACCGTGCAATGTGGAGATATTACTGTTTGTGCATTTACAATATTCATTGATTTTTGCCATTGAAAAACGTCCAGAAATGTTTGAAGCTACTGACTGAATGAAAGGAGCTGGCATCTCACTCTCTTTGAATCTTCTTTATCATGCTAGGATTAACAGGAAAAAGCTAAAAATTTCAGAATTGCACCGTGCAATGTGGAGATATTACTGTTTGTGCATTTACAATATTCATTGATTTTTGCCATTGAAAAACATGTTTTTCATATACCAGAAATGTTTGAAGCTACTGACTGAATGAAAGGAGCTGGCATCTCACTCTCTTTGAATCTTCTTTATCATGCTAGGATTAACAGGAAAAAGCTAAAAATTTCAGAATTGCACCGTGCAATGTGGAGATATTACTGTTTGTGCATTTACAATATTCATTGATTTTTGCCATTGAAAAACGTCCAGAAATGTTTGAAGCTACTGACTGAATGAAAGGAGCTGGCATCTCACTCTCTTTGAATCTTCTTTATCATGCTAGGATTAACAGGAAAAAGCTAAAAATTTCAGAATTGCACCGTGCAATGTGGAGATATTACTGTTTGTGCATTTACAATATTCATTGATTTTTGCCATTGAAAAACATGTTTTTCATATACCAGAAATGTTTGAAGCTACTGACTGAATGAAAGGAGCTGGCATCTCACTCTCTTTGAATCTTCTTTATCATGCTAGGATTAACAGGAAAAAGCTAAAAATTTCAGAATTGCACCGTGCAATGTGGAGATATTACTGTTTGTGCATTTACAATATTCATTGATTTTTGCCATTGAAAAACATGTTTTTCATATACCAGAAATGTTTGAAGCTACTGACTGAATGAAAGGAGCTGGCATCTCACTCTCTTTGAATCTTCTTTATCATGCTAGGATTAACAGGAAAAAGCTAAAAATTTCAGAATTGCACCATGCAATGTGGAGATATTACTGTTTGTGCATTTACAATATTCATTGATTTTTGCCATTGAAAAACGTCCAGAAATGTTTGAAGCTACTGACTGAATGAAAGGAGCTGGCATCTCACTCTCTTTGAATCTTCTTTATCATGCTAGGATTAACAGGAAAAAGCTAAAAATTTCAGAATTGCACCGTGCAATGTGGAGATATTACTGTTTGTGCATTTACAATATTCATTGATTTTTGCCATTGAAAAACATGTTTTTCATATACCAGAAATGTTTGAAGCTACTGACTGAATGAAAGGAGCTGGCATCTCACTCTCTTTGAATCTTCTTTATCATGCTAGGATTAACAGGAAAAAGCTAAAAATTTCAGAATTGCACCGTGCAATGTGGAGATATTACTGTTTGTGCATTTACAATATTCATTGATTTTTGCCATTGAAAAACGTCCAGAAATGTTTGAAGCTACTGACTGAATGAAAGGAGCTGGCATCTCACTCTCTTTGAATCTTCTTTATCATGCTAGGATTAACAGGAAAAAGCTAAAAATTTCAGAATTGCACCGTGCAATGTGGAGATATTACTGTTTGTGCATTTACAATATTCATTGATTTTTGCCATTGAAAAACATGTTTTTCATATACCAGAAATGTTTGAAGCTACTGACTGAATGAAAGGAGCTGGCATCTCACTCTCTTTGAATCTTCTTTATCATGCTAGGATTAACAGGAAAAAGCTAAAAATTTCAGAATTGCACCGTGCAATGTGGAGATATTACTGTTTGTGCATTTACAATATTCATTGATTTTTGCCATTGAAAAACGTCCAGAAATGTTTGAAGCTACTGACTGAATGAAAGGAGCTGGCATCTCACTCTCTTTGAATCTTCTTTATCATGCTAGGATTAACAGGAAAAAGCTAAAAATTTCAGAATTGCACCGTGCAATGTGGAGATATTACTGTTTGTGCATTTACAATATTCATTGATTTTTGCCATTGAAAAACGTCCAGAAATGTTTGAAGCTACTGACTGAATGAAAGGAGCTGGCATCTCACTCTCTTTGAATCTTCTTTATCATGCTAGGATTAACAGGAAAAAGCTAAAAATTTCAGAATTGCACCGTGCAATGTGGAGATATTACTGTTTGTGCATTTACAATATTCATTGATTTTTGCCATTGAAAAACGTCCAGAAATGTTTGAAGCTACTGACTGAATGAAAGGAGCTGGCATCTCACTCTCTTTGAATCTTCTTTATCATGCTAGGATTAACAGGAAAAAGCTAAAAATTTCAGAATTGCACCGTGCAATGTGGAGATATTACTGTTTGTGCATTTACAATATTCATTGATTTTTGCCATTGAAAAACATGTTTTTCATATACCAGAAATGTTTGAAGCTACTGACTGAATGAAAGGAGCTGGCATCTCACTCTCTTTGAATCTTCTTTATCATGCTAGGATTAACAGGAAAAAGCTAAAAATTTCAGAATTGCACCGTGCAATGTGGAGATATTACTGTTTGTGCATTTACAATATTCATTGATTTTTGCCATTGAAAAACATGTTTTTCATATACCAGAAATGTTTGAAGCTACTGACTGAATGAAAGGAGCTGGCATCTCACTCTCTTTGAATCTTCTTTATCATGCTAGGATTAACAGGAAAAAGCTAAAAATTTCAGAATTGCACCGTGCAATGTGGAGATATTACTGTTTGTGCATTTACAATATTCATTGATTTTTGCCATTGAAAAACATGTTTTTCATATACCAGAAATGTTTGAAGCTACTGACTGAATGAAAGGAGCTGGCATCTCACTCTCTTTGAATCTTCTTTATTCATGCTAGGATTAACAGGAAAAAGCTAAAAATTTCAGAATTGCACCGTGCAATGTGGAGATATTACTGTTTGTGCATTTACAATATTCATTGATTTTTGCCATTGAAAAACATGTTTTCATATACCAGAAATGTTTGAAGCTACTGACTGAATGAAAGGAGCTGGCATCTCACTCTCTTTGAATCTTCTTTATCATGCTAGGATTAACAGGAAAAAGCTAAAAATTTCAGAATTGCACCGTGCAATGTGGAGATATTACTGTTTGTGCATTTACAATATTCATTGATTTTTGCCATTGAAAAACGTCCAGAAATGTTTGAAGCTACTGACTGAATGAAAGGAGCTGGCATCTCACTCTCTTTGAATCTTCTTTATCATGCTAGGATTAACAGGAAAAAGCTAAAAATTTCAGAATTGCACCGTGCAATGTGGAGATATTACTGTTTGTGCATTTACAATATTCATTGATTTTTGCCATTGAAAAACGTCCAGAAATGTTTGAAGCTACTGACTGAATGAAAGGAGCTGGCATCTCACTCTCTTTGAATCTTCTTTATCATGCTAGGATTAACAGGAAAAAGCTAAAAATTTCAGAATTGCACCGTGCAATGTGGAGATATTACTGTTTGTGCATTTACAATATTCATTGATTTTTGCCATTGAAAAACATGTTTTTCATATACCAGAAATGTTTGAAGCTACTGACTGAATGAAAGGAGCTGGCATCTCACTCTCTTTGAATCTTCTTTATCATGCTAGGATTAACAGGAAAAAGCTAAAAATTTCAGAATTGCACCGTGCAATGTGGAGATATTACTGTTTGTGCATTTACAATATTCATTGATTTTTGCCATTGAAAAACGTCCAGAAATGTTTGAAGCTACTGACTGAATGAAAGGAGCTGGCATCTCACTCTCTTTGAATCTTCTTTATCATGCTAGGATTAACAGGAAAAAGCTAAAAATTTCAGAATTGCACCGTGCAATGTGGAGATATTACTGTTTGTGCATTTACAATATTCATTGATTTTTGCCATTGAAAAACATGTTTTTCATATACCAGAAATGTTTGAAGCTACTGACTGAATGAAAGGAGCTGGCATCTCACTCTCTTTGAATCTTCTTTATCATGCTAGGATTAACAGGAAAAAGCTAAAAATTTCAGAATTGCACCGTGCAATGTGGAGATATTACTGTTTGTGCATTTACAATATTCATTGATTTTTGCCATTGAAAAACGTCCAGAAATGTTTGAAGCTACTGACTGAATGAAAGGAGCTGGCATCTCACTCTCTTTGAATCTTCTTTATCATGCTAGGATTAACAGGAAAAAGCTAAAAATTTCAGAATTGCACCGTGCAATGTGGAGATATTACTGTTTGTGCATTTACAATATTCATTGATTTTTGCCATTGAAAAACGTCCAGAAATGTTTGAAGCTACTGACTGAATGAAAGGAGCTGGCATCTCACTCTCTTTGAATCTTCTTTATCATGCTAGGATTAACAGGAAAAAGCTAAAAATTTCAGAATTGCACCGTGCAATGTGGAGATATTACTGTTTGTGCATTTACAATATTCATTGATTTTTGCCATTGAAAAACATGTTTTTCATATACCAGAAATGTTTGAAGCTACTGACTGAATGAAAGGAGCTGGCATCTCACTCTCTTTGAATCTTCTTTATCATGCTAGGATTAACAGGAAAAAGCTAAAAATTTCAGAATTGCACCGTGCAATGTGGAGATATTACTGTTTGTGCATTTACAATATTCATTGATTTTTGCCATTGAAAAACGTCCAGAAATGTTTGAAGCTACTGACTGAATGAAAGGAGCTGGCATCTCACTCTCTTTGAATCTTCTTTATCATGCTAGGATTAACAGGAAAAAGCTAAAAATTTCAGAATTGCACCGTGCAATGTGGAGATATTACTGTTTGTGCATTTACAATATTCATTGATTTTTGCCATTGAAAAACATGTTTTTCATATACCAGAAATGTTTGAAGCTACTGACTGAATGAAAGGAGCTGGCATCTCACTCTCTTTGAATCTTCTTTATCATGCTAGGATTAACAGGAAAAAGCTAAAAATTTCAGAATTGCACCGTGCAATGTGGAGATATTACTGTTTGTGCATTTACAATATTCATTGATTTTTGCCATTGAAAAACGTCCAGAAATGTTTGAAGCTACTGACTGAATGAAAGGAGCTGGCATCTCACTCTCTTTGAATCTTCTTTATCATGCTAGGATTAACAGGAAAAAGCTAAAAATTTCAGAATTGCACCGTGCAATGTGGAGATATTACTGTTTGTGCATTTACAATATTCATTGATTTTTGCCATTGAAAAACATGTTTTTCATATACCAGAAATGTTTGAAGCTACTGACTGAATGAAAGGAGCTGGCATCTCACTCTCTTTGAATCTTCTTTATCATGCTAGGATTAACAGGAAAAAGCTAAAAATTTCAGAATTGCACCGTGCAATGTGGAGATATTACTGTTTGTGCATTTACAATATTCATTGATTTTTGCCATTGAAAAACGTCCAGAAATGTTTGAAGCTACTGACTGAATGAAAGGAGCTGGCATCTCACTCTCTTTGAATCTTCTTTATCATGCTAGGATTAACAGGAAAAAGCTAAAAATTTCAGAATTGCACCGTGCAATGTGGAGATATTACTGTTTGTGCATTTACAATATTCATTGATTTTTGCCATTGAAAAACATGTTTTCATATACCAGAAATGTTTGAAGCTACTGACTGAATGAAAGGAGCTGGCATCTCACTCTCTTTGAATCTTCTTTATCATGCTAGGATTAACAGGAAAAAGCTAAAAATTTCAGAATTGCACCGTGCAATGTGGAGATATTACTGTTTGTGCATTTACAATATTCATTGATTTTTGCCATTGAAAAACATGTTTTCATATACCAGAAATGTTTGAAGCTACTGACTGAATGAAAGGAGCTGGCATCTCACTCTCTTTGAATCTTCTTTATCATGCTAGGATTAACAGGAAAAAGCTAAAAATTTCAGAATTGCACCGTGCAATGTGGAGATATTACTGTTTGTGCATTTACAATATTCATTGATTTTTGCCATTGAAAAACGTCCAGAAATGTTTGAAGCTACTGACTGAATGAAAGGAGCTGGCATCTCACTCTCTTTGAATCTTCTTTATCATGCTAGGATTAACAGGAAAAAGCTAAAAATTTCAGAATTGCACCGTGCAATGTGGAGATATTACTGTTTGTGCATTTACAATATTCATTGATTTTTGCCATTGAAAAACATGTTTTTCATATACCAGAAATGTTTGAAGCTACTGACTGAATGAAAGGAGCTGGCATCTCACTCTCTTTGAATCTTCTTTATCATGCTAGGATTAACAGGAAAAAGCTAAAAATTTCAGAATTGCACCGTGCAATGTGGAGATATTACTGTTTGTGCATTTACAATATTCATTGATTTTTGCCATTGAAAAACGTCCAGAAATGTTTGAAGCTACTGACTGAATGAAAGGAGCTGGCATCTCACTCTCTTTGAATCTTCTTTATCATGCTAGGATTAACAGGAAAAAGCTAAAAATTTCAGAATTGCACCGTGCAATGTGGAGATATTACTGTTTGTGCATTTACAATATTCATTGATTTTTGCCATTGAAAAACGTCCAGAAATGTTTGAAGCTACTGACTGAATGAAAGGAGCTGGCATCTCACTCTCTTTGAATCTTCTTTATCATGCTAGGATTAACAGGAAAAAGCTAAAAATTTCAGAATTGCACCGTGCAATGTGGAGATATTACTGTTTGTGCATTTACAATATTCATTGATTTTTGCCATTGAAAAACATGTTTTTCATATACCAGAAATGTTTGAAGCTACTGACTGAATGAAAGGAGCTGGCATCTCACTCTCTTTGAATCTTCTTTATCATGCTAGGATTAACAGGAAAAAGCTAAAAATTTCAGAATTGCACCGTGCAATGTGGAGATATTACTGTTTGTGCATTTACAATATTCATTGATTTTTGCCATTGAAAAACATGTTTTTCATATACCAGAAATGTTTGAAGCTACTGACTGAATGAAAGGAGCTGGCATCTCACTCTCTTTGAATCTTCTTTATCATGCTAGGATTAACAGGAAAAAGCTAAAAATTTCAGAATTGCACCGTGCAATGTGGAGATATTACTGTTTGTGCATTTACAATATTCATTGATTTTTGCCATTGAAAAACGTCCAGAAATGTTTGAAGCTACTGACTGAATGAAAGGAGCTGGCATCTCACTCTCTTTGAATCTTCTTTATCATGCTAGGATTAACAGGAAAAAGCTAAAAATTTCAGAATTGCACCGTGCAATGTGGAGATATTACTGTTTGTGCATTTACAATATTCATTGATTTTTGCCATTGAAAAACATGTTTTTCATATACCAGAAATGTTTGAAGCTACTGACTGAATGAAAGGAGCTGGCATCTCACTCTCTTTGAATCTTCTTTATCATGCTAGGATTAACAGGAAAAAGCTAAAAATTTCAGAATTGCACCGTGCAATGTGGAGATATTACTGTTTGTGCATTTACAATATTCATTGATTTTTGCCATTGAAAAACGTCCAGAAATGTTTGAAGCTACTGACTGAATGAAAGGAGCTGGCATCTCACTCTCTTTGAATCTTCTTTATCATGCTAGGATTAACAGGAAAAAGCTAAAATTTCAGAATTGCACCGTGCAATGTGGAGATATTACTGTTTGTGCATTTACAATAT
>NW_027370502.1:0-35581 GCF_046119375.1 Phyllobates terribilis | reverse complement strand
AGCATGATAAAGAAGATTCAAAGAGAGTGAGATGCCAGCTCCTTTCATTCAGTCAGTAGCTTCAACATTTCTGGACGTTTTTCAATGGCAAAAATCAATGAATATTGTAAATGCACAAACAGTAATATCTCCACATTGCACGGTGCAATTCTGAAATTTTTAGCTTTTTCCTGTTAATCCTAGCATGATAAAGAAGATTCAAAGAGAGTGAGATGCCAGCTCCTTTCATTCAGTCAGTAGCTTCAAACATTTCTGGTATATGAAAAACATGTTTTTCAATGGCAAAAATCAATGAATATTGTAAATGCACAAACAGTAATATCTCCACATTGCACGGTGCAATTCTGAAATTTTTAGCTTTTTCCTGTTAATCCTAGCATGATAAAGAAGATTCAAAGAGAGTGAGATGCCAGCTCCTTTCATTCAGTCAGTAGCTTCAAACATTTCTGGACGTTTTTCAATGGCAAAAATCAATGAATATTGTAAATGCACAAACAGTAATATCTCCACATTGCACGGTGCAATTCTGAAATTTTTGCTTTTTCCTGCTAATCCTAGCATGATAAAGAAGATTCAAAGAGAGTGAGATGCCAGCTCCTTTCATTCAGTCAGTAGCTTCAAACATTTCTGGTATATGAAAAACATGTTTTTCAATGGCAAAAATCAATGAATATTGTAAATGCACAAACAGTAATATCTCCACATTGCACGGTGCAATTCTGAAATTTTTAGCTTTTTCCTGTTAATCCTAGCATGATAAAGAAGATTCAAAGAGAGTGAGATGCCAGCTCCTTTCATTCAGTCAGTAGCTTCAAACATTTCTGGTATATGAAAAACATGTTTTTCAATGGCAAAAATCAATGAATATTGTAAATGCACAAACAGTAATATCTCCACATTGCACGGTGCAATTCTGAAATTTTTAGCTTTTTCCTGTTAATCCTAGCATGATAAAGAAGATTCAAAGAGAGTGAGATGCCAGCTCCTTTCATTCAGTCAGTAGCTTCAAACATTTCTGGACGTTTTTCAATGGCAAAAATCAATGAATATTGTAAATGCACAAACAGTAATATCTCCACATTGCACGGTGCAATTCTGAAATTTTTAGCTTTTTCCTGTTAATCCTAGCATGATAAAGAAGATTCAAAGAGAGTGAGATGCCAGCTCCTTTCATTCAGTCAGTAGCTTCAAACATTTCTGGACGTTTTTCAATGGCAAAAATCAATGAATATTGTAAATGCACAAACAGTAATATCTCCACATTGCACGGTGCAATTCTGAAATTTTTAGCTTTTTCCTGTTAATCCTAGCATGATAAAGAAGATTCAAAGAGAGTGAGATGCCAGCTCCTTTCATTCAGTCAGTAGCTTCAAACATTTCTGGTATATGAAAAACATGTTTTTCAATGGCAAAAATCAATGAATATTGTAAATGCACAAACAGTAATATCTCCACATTGCACGGTGCAATTCTGAAATTTTTAGCTTTTTCCTGTTAATCCTAGCATGATAAAGAAGATTCAAAGAGAGTGAGATGCCAGCTCCTTTCATTCAGTCAGTAGCTTCAAACATTTCTGGACGTTTTTCAATGGCAAAAATCAATGAATATTGTAAATGCACAAACAGTAATATCTCCACATTGCACGGTGCAATTCTGAAATTTTTAGCTTTTTCCTGTTAATCCTAGCATGATAAAGAAGATTCAAAGAGAGTGAGATGCCAGCTCCTTTCATTCAGTCAGTAGCTTCAAACATTTCTGGTATATGAAAAACATGTTTTTCAATGGCAAAAATCAATGAATATTGTAAATGCACAAACAGTAATATCTCCACATTGCACGGTGCAATTCTGAAATTTTTAGCTTTTTCCTGTTAATCCTAGCATGATAAAGAAGATTCAAAGAGAGTGAGATGCCAGCTCCTTTCATTCAGTCAGTAGCTTCAAACATTTCTGGTATATGAAAAACATGTTTTTCAATGGCAAAAATCAATGAATATTGTAAATGCACAAACAGTAATATCTCCACATTGCACGGTGCAATTCTGAAATTTTTAGCTTTTTCCTGTTAATCCTAGCATGATAAAGAAGATTCAAAGAGAGTGAGATGCCAGCTCCTTTCATTCAGTCAGTAGCTTCAAACATTTCTGGTATATGAAAAACATGTTTTTCAATGGCAAAAATCATTGAATATTGTAAATGCACAAACAGTAATATCTCCACATTGCACGGTGCAATTCTGAAATTTTTAGCTTTTTCCTGTTAATCCTAGCATGATAAAGAAGATTCAAAGAGAGTGAGATGCCAGCTCCTTTCATTCAGTCAGTAGCTTCAAACATTTCTGGTATATGAAAAACATGTTTTTCAATGGCAAAAATCAATGAATATTGTAAATGCACAAACAGTAATATCTCCACATTGCACGGTGCAATTCTGAAATTTTTAGCTTTTTCCTGTTAATCCTAGCATGATAAAGAAGATTCAAAGAGAGTGAGATGCCAGCTCCTTTCATTCAGTCAGTAGCTTCAAACATTTCTGGACGTTTTTCAATGGCAAAAATCAATGAATATTGTAAATGCACAAACAGTAATATCTCCACATTGCACGGTGCAATTCTGAAATTTTTAGCTTTTTCCTGTTAATCCTAGCATGATAAAGAAGATTCAAAGAGAGTGAGATGCCAGCTCCTTTCATTCAGTCAGTAGCTTCAAACATTTCTGGTATATGAAAAACATGTTTTTCAATGGCAAAAATCAATGAATATTGTAAATGCACAAACAGTAATATCTCCACATTGCACGGTGCAATTCTGAAATTTTTAGCTTTTTCCTGTTAATCCTAGCATGATAAAGAAGATTCAAAGAGAGTGAGATGCCAGCTCCTTTCATTCAGTCAGTAGCTTCAAACATTTCTGGTATATGAAAAACATGTTTTTCAATGGCAAAAATCAATGAATATTGTAAATGCACAAACAGTAATATCTCCACATTGCACGGTGCAATTCTGAAATTTTTAGCTTTTTCCTGTTAATCCTAGCATGATAAAGAAGATTCAAAGAGAGTGAGATGCCAGCTCCTTTCATTCAGTCAGTAGCTTCAAACATTTCTGGTATATGAAAAACATGTTTTTCAATGGCAAAAATCAATGAATATTGTAAATGCACAAACTAATATCTCCACATTGCACGGTGCAATTCTGAAATTTTTAGCTTTTTCCTGTTAATCCTAGCATGATAAAGAAGATTCAAAGAGAGTGAGATGCCAGCTCCTTTCATTCAGTCAGTAGCTTCAAACATTTCTGGACGTTTTTCAATGGCAAAAATCAATGAATATTGTAAATGCACAAACAGTAATATCTCCACATTGCACGGTGCAATTCTGAAATTTTTAGCTTTTTCCTGTTAATCCTAGCATGATAAAGAAGATTCAAAGAGAGTGAGATGCCAGCTCCTTTCATTCAGTCAGTAGCTTCAAACATTTCTGGTATATGAAAAACATGTTTTTCAATGGCAAAAATCAATGAATATTGTAAATGCACAAACAGTAATATCTCCACATTGCACGGTGCAATTCTGAAATTTTTAGCTTTTTCCTGTTAATCCTAGCATGATAAAGAAGATTCAAAGAGAGTGAGATGCCAGCTCCTTTCATTCAGTCAGTAGCTTCAAACATTTCTGGACGTTTTTCAATGGCAAAAATCAATGAATATTGTAAATGCACAAACAGTAATATCTCCACATTGCACGGTGCAATTCTGAAATTTTTAGCTTTTTCCTGTTAATCCTAGCATGATAAAGAAGATTCAAAGAGAATGAGATGCCAGCTCCTTTCATTCAGTCAGTAGCTTCAAACATTTCTGGTATATGAAAAACATGTTTTTCAATGGCAAAAATCAATGAATATTGTAAATGCACAAACAGTAATATCTCCACATTGCACGGTGCAATTCTGAAATTTTTAGCTTTTTCCTGTTAATCCTAGCATGATAAAGAAGATTCAAAGAGAGTGAGATGCCAGCTCCTTTCATTCAGTCAGTAGCTTCAAACATTTCTGGTATATGAAAAACATGTTTTTCAATGGCAAAAATCAATGAATATTGTAAATGCACAAACAGTAATATCTCCACATTGCACGGTGCAATTCTGAAATTTTTAGCTTTTTCCTGTTAATCCTAGCATGATAAAGAAGATTCAAAGAGAGTGAGATGCCAGCTCCTTTCATTCAGTCAGTAGCTTCAAACATTTCTGGACGTTTTTCAATGGCAAAAATCAATGAATATTGTAAATGCACAAACAGTAATATCTCCACATTGCACGGTGCAATTCTGAAATTTTTAGCTTTTTCCTGTTAATCCTAGCATGATAAAGAAGATTCAAAGAGAGTGAGATGCCAGCTCCTTTCATTCAGTCAGTAGCTTCAAACATTTCTGGTATATGAAAAACATGTTTTTCAATGGCAAAAATCAATGAATATTGTAAATGCACAAACAGTAATATCTCCACATTGCACGGTGCAATTCTGAAATTTTTAGCTTTTTCCTGTTAATCCTAGCATGATAAAGAAGATTCAAAGAGAGTGAGATGCCAGCTCCTTTCATTCAGTCAGTAGCTTCAAACATTTCTGGTATATGAAAAACATGTTTTTCAATGGCAAAAATCAATGAATATTGTAAATGCACAAACAGTAATATCTCCACATTGCACGGTGCAATTCTGAAATTTTTAGCTTTTTCCTGTTAATCCTAGCATGATAAAGAAGATTCAAAGAGAGTGAGATGCCAGCTCCTTTCATTCAGTCAGTAGCTTCAAACATTTCTGGTATATGAAAAACATGTTTTTCAATGGCAAAAATCAATGAATATTGTAAATGCACAAACAGTAATATCTCCACATTGCACGGTGCAATTCTGAAATTTTTAGCTTTTTCCTGTTAATCCTAGCATGATAAAGAAGATTCAAAGAGAGTGAGATGCCAGCTCCTTTCATTCAGTCAGTAGCTTCAAACATTTCTGGTATATGAAAAACATGTTTTTCAATGGCAAAAATCAATGAATATTGTAAATGCACAAACAGTAATATCTCCACATTGCACGGTGCAATTCTGAAATTTTTAGCTTTTTCCTGTTAATCCTAGCATGATAAAGAAGATTCAAAGAGAGTGAGATGCCAGCTCCTTTCATTCAGTCAGTAGCTTCAAACATTTCTGGACGTTTTTCAATGGCAAAAATCAATGAATATTGTAAATGCACAAACAGTAATATCTCCACATTGCACGGTGCAATTCTGAAATTTTTAGCTTTTTCCTGTTAATCCTAGCATGATAAAGAAGATTCAAAGAGAGTGAGATGCCAGCTCCTTTCATTCAGTCAGTAGCTTCAAACATTTCTGGACGTTTTTCAATGGCAAAAATCAATGAATATTGTAAATGCACAAACAGTAATATCTCCACATTGCACGGTGCAATTCTGAAATTTTTAGCTTTTTCCTGTTAATCCTAGCATGATAAAGAAGATTCAAAGAGAGTGAGATGCCAGCTCCTTTCATTCAGTCAGTAGCTTCAAACATTTCTGGTATATGAAAAACATGTTTTTCAATGGCAAAAATCAATGAATATTGTAAATGCACAAACAGTAATATCTCCACATTGCACGGTGCAATTCTGAAATTTTTAGCTTTTTCCTGTTAATCCTAGCATGATAAAGAAGATTCAAAGAGAGTGAGATGCCAAGCTCCTTTCATTCAGTCAGTAGCTTCAAACATTTCTGGACGTTTTTCAATGGCAAAAATCAATGAATATTGTAAATGCACAAACAGTAATATCTCCACATTGCACGGTGCAATTCTGAAATTTTTAGCTTTTTCCTGTTAATCCTAGCATGATAAAGAAGATTCAAAGAGAGTGAGATGCCAGCTCCTTTCATTCAGTCAGTAGCTTCAAACATTTCTGGTATATGAAAAACATGTTTTTCAATGGCAAAAATCAATGAATATTGTAAATGCACAAACAGTAATATCTCCACATTGCACGGTGCAATTCTGAAATTTTTAGCTTTTTCCTGTTAATCCTAGCATGATAAAGAAGATTCAAAGAGAGTGAGATGCCAGCTCCTTTCATTCAGTCAGTAGCTTCAAACATTTCTGGACGTTTTTCAATGGCAAAAATCAATGAATATTGTAAATGCACAAACAGTAATATCTCCACATTGCACGGTGCAATTCTGAAATTTTTAGCTTTTTCCTGTTAATCCTAGCATGATAAAGAAGATTCAAAGAGAGTGAGATGCCAGCTCCTTTCATTCAGTCAGTAGCTTCAAACATTTCTGGACGTTTTTCAATGGCAAAAATCAATGAATATTGTAAATGCACAAACAGTAATATCTCCACATTGCACGGTGCAATTCTGAAATTTTTAGCTTTTTCCTGTTAATCCTAGCATGATAAAGAAGATTCAAAGAGAGTGAGATGCCAGCTCCTTTCATTCAGTCAGTAGCTTCAAACATTTCTGGTATATGAAAAACATGTTTTTCAATGGCAAAAATCAATGAATATTGTAAATGCACAAACAGTAATATCTCCACATTGCACGGTGCAATTCTGAAATTTTTAGCTTTTTCCTGTTAATCCTAGCATGATAAAGAAGATTCAAAGAGAGTGAGATGCCAGCTCCTTTCATTCAGTCAGTAGCTTCAAACATTTCTGGACGTTTTTCAATGGCAAAAATCAATGAATATTGTAAATGCACAAACAGTAATATCTCCACATTGCACGGTGCAATTCTGAAATTTTTAGCTTTTTCCTGTTAATCCTAGCATGATAAAGAAGATTCAAAGAGAGTGAGATGCCAGCTCCTTTCATTCAGTCAGTAGCTTCAAACATTTCTGGTATATGAAAAACATGTTTTTCAATGGCAAAAATCAATGAATATTGTAAATGCACAAACAGTAATATCTCCACATTGCACGGTGCAATTCTGAAATTTTTAGCTTTTTCCTGTTAATCCTAGCATGATAAAGAAGATTCAAAGAGAGTGAGATGCCAGCTCCTTTCATTCAGTCAGTAGCTTCAAACATTTCTGGTATATGAAAAACATGTTTTTCAATGGCAAAAATCAATGAATATTGTAAATGCACAAACAGTAATATCTCCACATTGCACGGTGCAATTCTGAAATTTTTAGCTTTTTCCTGTTAATCCTAGCATGATAAAGAAGATTCAAAGAGAGTGAGATGCCAGCTCCTTTCATTCAGTCAGTAGCTTCAAACATTTCTGGACGTTTTTCAATGGCAAAAATCAATGAATATTGTAAATGCACAAACAGTAATATCTCCACATTGCACGGTGCAATTCTGAAATTTTTTGCTTTTTCCTGCTAATCCTAGCATGATAAAGAAGATTCAAAGAGAGTGAGATGCCAGCTCCTTTCATTCAGTCAGTAGCTTCAAACATTTCTGGTATATGAAAAACATGTTTTTCAATGGCAAAAATCAATGAATATTGTAAATGCACAAACAGTAATATCTCCACATTGCACGGTGCAATTCTGAAATTTTTAGCTTTTTCCTGTTAATCCTAGCATGATAAAGAAGATTCAAAGAGAGTGAGATGCCAGCTCCTTTCATTCAGTCAGTAGCTTCAAACATTTCTGGTATATGAAAAACATGTTTTTCAATGGCAAAAATCAATGAATATTGTAAATGCACAAACAGTAATATCTCCACATTGCACGGTGCAATTCTGAAATTTTTAGCTTTTTCCTGTTAATCCTAGCATGATAAAGAAGATTCAAAGAGAGTGAGATGCCAGCTCCTTTCATTCAGTCAGTAGCTTCAAACATTTCTGGACGTTTTTCAATGGCAAAAATCAATGAATATTGTAAATGCGCAAACAGTAATATCTCCACATTGCACGGTGCAATTCTGAAATTTTTAGCTTTTTCCTGTTAATCCTAGCATGATAAAGAAGATTCAAAGAGAGTGAGATGCCAGCTCCTTTCATTCAGTCAGTAGCTTCAAACATTTCTGGACGTTTTTCAATGGCAAAAATCAATGAATATTGTAAATGCACAAACAGTAATATCTCCACATTGCACGGTGCAATTCTGAAATTTTTAGCTTTTTCCTGTTAATCCTAGCATGATAAAGAAGATTCAAAGAGAGTGAGATGCCAGCTCCTTTCATTCAGTCAGTAGCTTCAAACATTTCTGGTATATGAAAAACATGTTTTTCAATGGCAAAAATCAATGAATATTGTAAATGCACAAACAGTAATATCTCCACATTGCACGGTGCAATTCTGAAATTTTTAGCTTTTTCCTGTTAATCCTAGCATGATAAAGAAGATTCAAAGAGAGTGAGATGCCAGCTCCTTTCATTCAGTCAGTAGCTTCAAACATTTCTGGACGTTTTTCAATGGCAAAAATCAATGAATATTGTAAATGCACAAACAGTAATATCTCCACATTGCACGGTGCAATTCTGAAATTTTTAGCTTTTTCCTGTTAATCCTAGCATGATAAAGAAGATTCAAAGAGAGTGAGATGCCAGCTCCTTTCATTCAGTCAGTAGCTTCAAACATTTCTGGACGTTTTTCAATGGCAAAAATCAATGAATATTGTAAATGCACAAACAGTAATATCTCCACATTGCACGGTGCAATTCTGAAATTTTTAGCTTTTTCCTGTTAATCCTAGCATGATAAAGAAGATTCAAAGAGAGTGAGATGCCAGCTCCTTTCATTCAGTCAGTAGCTTCAAACATTTCTGGACGTTTTTCAATGGCAAAAATCAATGAATATTGTAAATGCACAAACAGTAATATCTCCACATTGCACGGTGCAATTCTGAAATTTTTAGCTTTTTCCTGTTAATCCTAGCATGATAAAGAAGATTCAAAGAGAGTGAGATGCCAGCTCCTTTCATTCAGTCAGTAGCTTCAAACATTTCTGGACGTTTTTCAATGGCAAAAATCAATGAATATTGTAAATGCACAAACAGTAATATCTCCACATTGCACGGTGCAATTCTGAAATTTTTAGCTTTTTCCTGTTAATCCTAGCATGATAAAGAAGATTCAAAGAGAGTGAGATGCCAGCTCCTTTCATTCAGTCAGTAGCTTCAAACATTTCTGGTATATGAAAAACATGTTTTTCAATGGCAAAAATCAATGAATATTGTAAATGCACAAACAGTAATATCTCCACATTGCACGGTGCAATTCTGAAATTTTTAGCTTTTTCCTGTTAATCCTAGCATGATAAAGAAGATTCAAAGAGAGTGAGATGCCAGCTCCTTTCATTCAGTCAGTAGCTTCAAACATTTCTGGTATATGAAAAACATGTTTTTCAATGGCAAAAATCAATGAATATTGTAAATGCACAAACAGTAATATCTCCACATTGCACGGTGCAATTCTGAAATTTTTAGCTTTTTCCTGTTAATCCTAGCATGATAAAGATTCAAAGAGAGTGAGATGCCAGCTCCTTTCATTCAGTCAGTAGCTTCAAACATTTCTGGTATATGAAAAACATGTTTTTCAATGGCAAAAATCAATGAATATTGTAAATGCACAAACAGTAATATCTCCACATTGCACGGTGCAATTCTGAAATTTTTAGCTTTTTCCTGTTAATCCTAGCATGATAAAGAAGATTCAAAGAGAGTGAGATGCCAGCTCCTTTCATTCAGTCAGTAGCTTCAAACATTTCTGGTATATGAAAAACATGTTTTTCAATGGCAAAAATCAATGAATATTGTAAATGCACAAACAGTAATATCTCCACATTGCACGGTGCAATTCTGAAATTTTTAGCTTTTTCCTGTTAATCCTAGCATGATAAAGAAGATTCAAAGAGAGTGAGATGCCAGCTCCTTTCATTCAGTCAGTAGCTTCAAACATTTCTGGACGTTTTTCAATGGCAAAAATCAATGAATATTGTAAATGCACAAACAGTAATATCTCCACATTGCACGGTGCAATTCTGAAATTTTTAGCTTTTTCCTGTTAATCCTAGCATGATAAAGAAGATTCAAAGAGAGTGAGATGCCAGCTCCTTTCATTCAGTCAGTAGCTTCAAACATTTCTGGACGTTTTTCAATGGCAAAAATCAATGAATATTGTAAATGCACAAACAGTAATATCTCCACATTGCACGGTGCAATTCTGAAATTTTTAGCTTTTTCCTGTTAATCCTAGCATGATAAAGAAGATTCAAAGAGAGTGAGATGCCAGCTCCTTTCATTCAGTCAGTAGCTTCAAACATTTCTGGTATATGAAAAACATGTTTTTCAATGGCAAAAATCAATGAATATTGTAAATGCACAAACAGTAATATCTCCACATTGCACGGTGCAATTCTGAAATTTTTAGCTTTTTCCTGTTAATCCTAGCATGATAAAGAAGATTCAAAGAGAGTGAGATGCCAGCTCCTTTCATTCAGTCAGTAGCTTCAAACATTTCTGGTATATGAAAAACATGTTTTTCAATGGCAAAAATCAATGAATATTGTAAATGCACAAACAGTAATATCTCCACATTGCACGGTGCAATTCTGAAATTTTTAGCTTTTTCCTGTTAATCCTAGCATGATAAAGATTCAAAGAGAGTGAGATGCCAGCTCCTTTCATTCAGTCAGTAGCTTCAAACATTTCTGGTATATGAAAAACATGTTTTTCAATGGCAAAAATCAATGAATATTGTAAATGCACAAACAGTAATATCTCCACATTGCACGGTGCAATTCTGAAATTTTTAGCTTTTTCCTGTTAATCCTAGCATGATAAAGAAGATTCAAAGAGAGTGAGATGCCAGCTCCTTTCATTCAGTCAGTAGCTTCAAACATTTCTGGTATATGAAAAACATGTTTTTCAATGGCAAAAATCAATGAATATTGTAAATGCACAAACAGTAATATCTCCACATTGCACGGTGCAATTCTGAAATTTTTAGCTTTTTCCTGTTAATCCTAGCATGATAAAGAAGATTCAAAGAGAGTGAGATGCCAGCTCCTTTCATTCAGTCAGTAGCTTCAAACATTTCTGGACGTTTTTCAATGGCAAAAATCAATGAATATTGTAAATGCACAAACAGTAATATCTCCACATTGCACGGTGCAATTCTGAAATTTTTAGCTTTTTCCTGTTAATCCTAGCATGATAAAGAAGATTCAAAGAGAGTGAGATGCCAGCTCCTTTCATTCAGTCAGTAGCTTCAAACATTTCTGGTATATGAAAAACATGTTTTTCAATGGCAAAAATCAATGAATATTGTAAATGCACAAACAGTAATATCTCCACATTGCACGGTGCAATTCTGAAATTTTTAGCTTTTTCCTGTTAATCCTAGCATGATAAAGAAGATTCAAAGAGAGTGAGATGCCAGCTCCTTTCATTCAGTCAGTAGCTTCAAACATTTCTGGTATATGAAAAACATGTTTTTCAATGGCAAAAATCAATGAATATTGTAAATGCACAAACAGTAATATCTCCACATTGCACGGTGCAATTCTGAAATTTTTAGCTTTTTCCTGTTAATCCTAGCATGATAAAGAAGATTCAAAGAGAGTGAGATGCCAGCTCCTTTCATTCAGTCAGTAGCTTCAAACATTTCTGGACGTTTTTCAATGGCAAAAATCAATGAATATTGTAAATGCACAAACAGTAATATCTCCACATTGCACGGTGCAATTCTGAAATTTTTAGCTTTTTCCTGTTAATCCTAGCATGATAAAGAAGATTCAAAGAGAGTGAGATGCCAGCTCCTTTCATTCAGTCAGTAGCTTCAAACATTTCTGGACGTTTTTCAATGGCAAAAATCAATGAATATTGTAAATGCACAAACAGTAATATCTCCACATTGCACGGTGCAATTCTGAAATTTTTAGCTTTTTCCTGTTAATCCTAGCATGATAAAGAAGATTCAAAGAGAGTGAGATGCCAGCTCCTTTCATTCAGTCAGTAGCTTCAAACATTTCTGGTATATGAAAAACATGTTTTTCAATGGCAAAAATCAATGAATATTGTAAATGCACAAACAGTAATATCTCCACATTGCACGGTGCAATTCTGAAATTTTTAGCTTTTTCCTGTTAATCCTAGCATGATAAAGAAGATTCAAAGAGAGTGAGATGCCAGCTCCTTTCATTCAGTCAGTAGCTTCAAACATTTCTGGTATATGAAAAACATGTTTTTCAATGGCAAAAATCAATGAATATTGTAAATGCACAAACAGTAATATCTCCACATTGCACGGTGCAATTCTGAAATTTTTAGCTTTTTCCTGTTAATCCTAGCATGATAAAGAAGATTCAAAGAGAGTGAGATGCCAGCTCCTTTCATTCAGTCAGTAGCTTCAAACATTTCTGGACGTTTTTCAATGGCAAAAATCAATGAATATTGTAAATGCACAAACAGTAATATCTCCACATTGCACGGTGCAATTCTGAAATTTTTAGCTTTTTCCTGTTAATCCTAGCATGATAAAGAAGATTCAAAGAGAGTGAGATGCCAGCTCCTTTCATTCAGTCAGTAGCTTCAAACATTTCTGGTATATGAAAAACATGTTTTTCAATGGCAAAAATCAATGAATATTGTAAATGCACAAACAGTAATATCTCCACATTGCACGGTGCAATTCTGAAATTTTTAGCTTTTTCCTGTTAATCCTAGCATGATAAAGAAGATTCAAAGAGAGTGAGATGCCAGCTCCTTTCATTCAGTCAGTAGCTTCAAACATTTCTGGTATATGAAAAACATGTTTTTCAATGGCAAAAATCAATGAATATTGTAAATGCACAAACAGTAATATCTCCACATTGCACGGTGCAATTCTGAAATTTTTAGCTTTTTCCTGTTAATCCTAGCATGATAAAGAAGATTCAAAGAGAGTGAGATGCCAGCTCCTTTCATTCAGTCAGTAGCTTCAAACATTTCTGGACGTTTTTCAATGGCAAAAATCAATGAATATTGTAAATGCACAAACAGTAATATCTCCACATTGCACGGTGCAATTCTGAAATTTTTAGCTTTTTCCTGTTAATCCTAGCATGATAAAGAAGATTCAAAGAGAGTGAGATGCCAGCTCCTTTCATTCAGTCAGTAGCTTCAAACATTTCTGGACGTTTTTCAATGGCAAAAATCAATGAATATTGTAAATGCACAAACAGTAATATCTCCACATTGCACGGTGCAATTCTGAAATTTTTAGCTTTTTCCTGTTAATCCTAGCATGATAAAGAAGATTCAAAGAGAGTGAGATGCCAGCTCCTTTCATTCAGTCAGTAGCTTCAAACATTTCTGGTATATGAAAAACATGTTTTTCAATGGCAAAAATCAATGAATATTGTAAATGCACAAACAGTAATATCTCCACATTGCACGGTGCAATTCTGAAATTTTTAGCTTTTTCCTGTTAATCCTAGCATGATAAAGAAGATTCAAAGAGAGTGAGATGCCAGCTCCTTTCATTCAGTCAGTAGCTTCAAACATTTCTGGACGTTTTTCAATGGCAAAAATCAATGAATATTGTAAATGCACAAACAGTAATATCTCCACATTGCACGGTGCAATTCTGAAATTTTTAGCTTTTTCCTGTTAATCCTAGCATGATAAAGAAGATTCAAAGAGAGTGAGATGCCAGCTCCTTTCATTCAGTCAGTAGCTTCAAACATTTCTGGTATATGAAAAACATGTTTTTCAATGGCAAAAATCAATGAATATTGTAAATGCACAAACAGTAATATCTCCACATTGCACGGTGCAATTCTGAAATTTTTAGCTTTTTCCTGTTAATCCTAGCATGATAAAGAAGATTCAAAGAGAGTGAGATGCCAGCTCCTTTCATTCAGTCAGTAGCTTCAAACATTTCTGGACGTTTTTCAATGGCAAAAATCAATGAATATTGTAAATGCACAAACAGTAATATCTCCACATTGCACGGTGCAATTCTGAAATTTTAGCTTTTTCCTGTTAATCCTAGCATGATAAAGAAGATTCAAAGAGAATGAGATGCCAGCTCTTCATTCAGTCAGTAGCTTCAAACATTTCTGGTATATGAAAAACATGTTTTTCAATGGCAAAAATCAATGAATATTGTAAATGCACAAACAGTAATATCTCCACATTGCACGGTGCAATTCTGAAATTTTTAGCTTTTTCCTGTTAATCCTAGCATGATAAAGAAGAAGATTCAAAGAGAGTGAGATGCCAGCTCCTTTCATTCAGTCAGTAGCTTCAAACATTTCTGGTATATGAAAAACATGTTTTTCAATGGCAAAAATCAATGAATATTGTAAATGCACAAACAGTAATATCTCCACATTGCACGGTGCAATTCTGAAATTTTTAGCTTTTTCCTGTTAATCCTAGCATGATAAAGAAGATTCAAAGAGAGTGAGATGCCAGCTCCTTTCATTCAGTCAGTAGCTTCAAACATTTCTGGACGTTTTTCAATGGCAAAAATCAATGAATATTGTAAATGCACAAACAGTAATATCTCCACATTGCACGGTGCAATTCTGAAATTTTTAGCTTTTTCCTGTTAATCCTAGCATGATAAAGAAGATTCAAAGAGAGTGAGATGCCAGCTCCTTTCATTCAGTCAGTAGCTTCAAACATTTCTGGTATATGAAAAACATGTTTTTCAATGGCAAAAATCAATGAATATTGTAAATGCACAAACAGTAATATCTCCACATTGCACGGTGCAATTCTGAAATTTTTAGCTTTTTCCTGTTAATCCTAGCATGATAAAGAAGATTCAAAGAGAGTGAGATGCCAGCTCCTTTCATTCAGTCAGTAGCTTCAAACATTTCTGGTATATGAAAAACATGTTTTTCAATGGCAAAAATCAATGAATATTGTAAATGCACAAACAGTAATATCTCCACATTGCACGGTGCAATTCTGAAATTTTTAGCTTTTTCCTGTTAATCCTAGCATGATAAAGAAGATTCAAAGAGAGTGAGATGCCAGCTCCTTTCATTCAGTCAGTAGCTTCAAACATTTCTGGTATATGAAAAACATGTTTTTCAATGGCAAAAATCAATGAATATTGTAAATGCACAAACAGTAATATCTCCACATTGCACGGTGCAATTCTGAAATTTTTAGCTTTTTCCTGTTAATCCTAGCATGATAAAGAAGATTCAAAGAGAGTGAGATGCCAGCTCCTTTCATTCAGTCAGTAGCTTCAAACATTTCTGGTATATGAAAAACATGTTTTTCAATGGCAAAAATCAATGAATATTGTAAATGCACAAACAGTAATATCTCCACATTGCACGGTGCAATTCTGAAATTTTTAGCTTTTTCCTGTTAATCCTAGCATGATAAAGAAGATTCAAAGAGAGTGAGATGCCAGCTCCTTTCATTCAGTCAGTAGCTTCAAACATTTCTGGACGTTTTTCAATGGCAAAAATCAATGAATATTGTAAATGCACAAACAGTAATATCTCCACATTGCACGGTGCAATTCTGAAATTTTTAGCTTTTTCCTGTTAATCCTAGCATGATAAAGAAGATTCAAAGAGAGTGAGATGCCAGCTCCTTTCATTCAGTCAGTAGCTTCAAACATTTCTGGACGTTTTTCAATGGCAAAAATCAATGAATATTGTAAATGCACAAACAGTAATATCTCCACATTGCACGGTGCAATTCTGAAATTTTTAGCTTTTTCCTGTTAATCCTAGCATGATAAAGAAGATTCAAAGAGAGTGAGATGCCAGCTCCTTTCATTCAGTCAGTAGCTTCAAACATTTCTGGTATATGAAAAACATGTTTTTCAATGGCAAAAATCAATGAATATTGTAAATGCACAAACAGTAATATCTCCACATTGCACGGTGCAATTCTGAAATTTTTAGCTTTTTCCTGTTAATCCTAGCATGATAAAGAAGATTCAAAGAGAGTGAGATGCCAGCTCCTTTCATTCAGTCAGTAGCTTCAAACATTTCTGGACGTTTTTCAATGGCAAAAATCAATGAATATTGTAAATGCACAAACAGTAATATCTCCACATTGCACGGTGCAATTCTGAAATTTTTAGCTTTTTCCTGTTAATCCTAGCATGATAAAGAAGATTCAAAGAGAGTGAGATGCCAGCTCCTTTCATTCAGTCAGTAGCTTCAAACATTTCTGGTATATGAAAAACATGTTTTTCAATGGCAAAAATCAATGAATATTGTAAATGCACAAACAGTAATATCTCCACATTGCACGGTGCAATTCTGAAATTTTTAGCTTTTTCCTGTTAATCCTAGCATGATAAAGAAGATTCAAAGAGAGTGAGATGCCAGCTCCTTTCATTCAGTCAGTAGCTTCAAACATTTCTGGACGTTTTTCAATGGCAAAAATCAATGAATATTGTAAATGCACAAACAGTAATATCTCCACATTGCACGGTGCAATTCTGAAATTTTTAGCTTTTTCCTGTTAATCCTAGCATGATAAAGAAGATTCAAAGAGAGTGAGATGCCAGCTCCTTTCATTCAGTCAGTAGCTTCAAACATTTCTGGACGTTTTTCAATGGCAAAAATCAATGAATATTGTAAATGCACAAACAGTAATATCTCCACATTGCACGGTGCAATTCTGAAATTTTTAGCTTTTTCCTGTTAATCCTAGCATGATAAAGAAGATTCAAAGAGAGTGAGATGCCAGCTCCTTTCATTCAGTCAGTAGCTTCAAACATTTCTGGTATATGAAAAACATGTTTTTCAATGGCAAAAATCAATGAATATTGTAAATGCACAAACAGTAATATCTCCACATTGCACGGTGCAATTCTGAAATTTTTAGCTTTTTCCTGTTAATCCTAGCATGATAAAGAAGATTCAAAGAGAGT
The DNA here is from genome assembly GCF_046119375.1 of Phyllobates terribilis. Lineage (NCBI taxonomy): Eukaryota > Metazoa > Chordata > Amphibia > Anura > Dendrobatidae > Phyllobates > Phyllobates terribilis. Next base: position 18,752 of record NW_027370502.1, on the reverse strand, counting down.
GAGATGCCAGCTCCTTTCATTCAGTCAGTAGCTTCAAACATTTCTGGTATATGAAAAACATGTTTTTCAATGGCAAAAATCAATGAATATTGTAAATGCACAAACAGTAATATCTCCACATTGCACGGTGCAATTCTGAAATTTTTAGCTTTTTCCTGTTAATCCTAGCATGATAAAGAAGATTCAAAGAGAGTGAGATGCCAGCTCCTTTCATTCAGTCAGTAGCTTCAAACATTTCTGGTATATGAAAAACATGTTTTTCAATGGCAAAAATCAATGAATATTGTAAATGCACAAACAGTAATATCTCCACATTGCACGGTGCAATTCTGAAATTTTTAGCTTTTTCCTGTTAATCCTAGCATGATAAAGAAGATTCAAAGAGAGTGAGATGCCAGCTCCTTTCATTCAGTCAGTAGCTTCAAACATTTCTGGACGTTTTTCAATGGCAAAAATCAATGAATATTGTAAATGCACAAACAGTAATATCTCCACATTGCACGGTGCAATTCTGAAATTTTTTGCTTTTTCCTGCTAATCCTAGCATGATAAAGAAGATTCAAAGAGAGTGAGATGCCAGCTCCTTTCATTCAGTCAGTAGCTTCAAACATTTCTGGTATATGAAAAACATGTTTTTCAATGGCAAAAATCAATGAATATTGTAAATGCACAAACAGTAATATCTCCACATTGCACGGTGCAATTCTGAAATTTTTAGCTTTTTCCTGTTAATCCTAGCATGATAAAGAAGATTCAAAGAGAGTGAGATGCCAGCTCCTTTCATTCAGTCAGTAGCTTCAAACATTTCTGGTATATGAAAAACATGTTTTTCAATGGCAAAAATCAATGAATATTGTAAATGCACAAACAGTAATATCTCCACATTGCACGGTGCAATTCTGAAATTTTTAGCTTTTTCCTGTTAATCCTAGCATGATAAAGAAGATTCAAAGAGAGTGAGATGCCAGCTCCTTTCATTCAGTCAGTAGCTTCAAACATTTCTGGACGTTTTTCAATGGCAAAAATCAATGAATATTGTAAATGCACAAACAGTAATATCTCCACATTGCACGGTGCAATTCTGAAATTTTTAGCTTTTTCCTGTTAATCCTAGCATGATAAAGAAGATTCAAAGAGAGTGAGATGCCAGCTCCTTTCATTCAGTCAGTAGCTTCAAACATTTCTGGACGTTTTTCAATGGCAAAAATCAATGAATATTGTAAATGCACAAACAGTAATATCTCCACATTGCACGGTGCAATTCTGAAATTTTTAGCTTTTTCCTGTTAATCCTAGCATGATAAAGAAGATTCAAAGAGAGTGAGATGCCAGCTCCTTTCATTCAGTCAGTAGCTTCAAACATTTCTGGTATATGAAAAACGTTTTTCAATGGCAAAAATCAATGAATATTGTAAATGCACAAACAGTAATATCTCCACATTGCACGGTGCAATTCTGAAATTTTTAGCTTTTTCCTGTTAATCCTAGCATGATAAAGAAGATTCAAAGAGAGTGAGATGCCAGCTCCTTTCATTCAGTCAGTAGCTTCAAACATTTCTGGTATATGAAAAACATGTTTTTCAATGGCAAAAATCAATGAATATTGTAAATGCACAAACAGTAATATCTCCACATTGCACGGTGCAATTCTGAAATTTTTAGCTTTTTCCTGTTAATCCTAGCATGATAAAGAAGATTCAAAGAGAGTGAGATGCCAGCTCCTTTCATTCAGTCAGTAGCTTCAAACATTTCTGGTATATGAAAAACATGTTTTTCAATGGCAAAAATCAATGAATATTGTAAATGCACAAACAGTAATATCTCCACATTGCACGGTGCAATTCTGAAATTTTTAGCTTTTTCCTGTTAATCCTAGCATGATAAAGAAGATTCAAAGAGAGTGAGATGCCAGCTCCTTTCATTCAGTCAGTAGCTTCAAACATTTCTGGACGTTTTTCAATGGCAAAAATCAATGAATATTGTAAATGCACAAACAGTAATATCTCCACATTGCACGGTGCAATTCTGAAATTTTTAGCTTTTTCCTGTTAATCCTAGCATGATAAAGAAGATTCAAAGAGAGTGAGATGCCAGCTCCTTTCATTCAGTCAGTAGCTTCAAACATTTCTGGACGTTTTTCAATGGCAAAAATCAATGAATATTGTAAATGCACAAACAGTAATATCTCCACATTGCACGGTGCAATTCTGAAATTTTTAGCTTTTTCCTGTTAATCCTAGCATGATAAAGAAGATTCAAAGAGAGTGAGATGCCAGCTCCTTTCATTCAGTCAGTAGCTTCAAACATTTCTGGACGTTTTTCAATGGCAAAAATCAATGAATATTGTAAATGCACAAACAGTAATATCTCCACATTGCACGGTGCAATTCTGAAATTTTTAGCTTTTTCCTGTTAATCCTAGCATGATAAAGAAGATTCAAAGAGAGTGAGATGCCAGCTCCTTTCATTCAGTCAGTAGCTTCAAACATTTCTGGTATATGAAAAACATGTTTTTCAATGGCAAAAATCAATGAATATTGTAAATGCACAAACAGTAATATCTCCACATTGCACGGTGCAATTCTGAAATTTTTAGCTTTTTCCTGTTAATCCTAGCATGATAAAGAAGATTCAAAGAGAGTGAGATGCCAGCTCCTTTCATTCAGTCAGTAGCTTCAAACATTTCTGGACGTTTTTCAATGGCAAAAATCAATGAATATTGTAAATGCACAAACAGTAATATCTCCACATTGCACGGTGCAATTCTGAAATTTTTAGCTTTTTCCTGTTAATCCTAGCATGATAAAGAAGATTCAAAGAGAGTGAGATGCCAGCTCCTTTCATTCAGTCAGTAGCTTCAAACATTTCTGGACGTTTTTCAATGGCAAAAATCAATGAATATTGTAAATGCACAAACAGTAATATCTCCACATTGCACGGTGCAATTCTGAAATTTTTAGCTTTTTCCTGTTAATCCTAGCATGATAAAGAAGATTCAAAGAGAGTGAGATGCCAGCTCCTTTCATTCAGTCAGTAGCTTCAAACATTTCTGGACGTTTTTCAATGGCAAAAATCAATGAATATTGTAAATGCACAAACAGTAATATCTCCACATTGCAATTCTGAAATTTTTAGCTTTTTCCTGTTAATCCTAGCATGATAAAGAAGATTCAAAGAGAGTGAGATGCCAGCTCCTTTCATTCAGTCAGTAGCTTCAAACATTTCTGGACGTTTTTCAATGGCAAAAATCAATGAATATTGTAAATGCACAAACAGTAATATCTCCACATTGCACGGTGCAATTCTGAAATTTTTAGCTTTTTCCTGTTAATCCTAGCATGATAAAGAAGATTCAAAGAGAGTGAGATGCCAGCTCCTTTCATTCAGTCAGTAGCTTCAAACATTTCTGGTATATGAAAAACATGTTTTTCAATGGCAAAAATCAATGAATATTGTAAATGCACAAACAGTAATATCTCCACATTGCACGGTGCAATTCTGAAATTTTTAGCTTTTTCCTGTTAATCCTAGCATGATAAAGAAGATTCAAAGAGAGTGAGATGCCAGCTCCTTTCATTCAGTCAGTAGCTTCAAACATTTCTGGACGTTTTTCAATGGCAAAAATCAATGAATATTGTAAATGCACAAACAGTAATATCTCCACATTGCACGGTGCAATTCTGAAATTTTTAGCTTTTTCCTGTTAATCCTAGCATGATAAAGAAGATTCAAAGAGAGTGAGATGCCAGCTCCTTTCATTCAGTCAGTAGCTTCAAACATTTCTGGTATATGAAAAACATGTTTTTCAATGGCAAAAATCAATGAATATTGTAAATGCACAAACAGTAATATCTCCACATTGCACGGTGCAATTCTGAAATTTTTAGCTTTTTCCTGTTAATCCTAGCATGATAAAGAAGATTCAAAGAGAGTGAGATGCCAGCTCCTTTCATTCAGTCAGTAGCTTCAAACATTTCTGGTATATGAAAAACATGTTTTTCAATGGCAAAAATCAATGAATATTGTAAATGCACAAACAGTAATATCTCCACATTGCACGGTGCAATTCTGAAATTTTTAGCTTTTTCCTGTTAATCCTAGCATGATAAAGAAGATTCAAAGAGAGTGAGATGCCAGCTCCTTTCATTCAGTCAGTAGCTTCAAACATTTCTGGTATATGAAAAACATGTTTTTCAATGGCAAAAATCAATGAATATTGTAAATGCACAAACAGTAATATCTCCACATTGCACGGTGCAATTCTGAAATTTTTAGCTTTTTCCTGTTAATCCTAGCATGATAAAGAAGATTCAAAGAGAGTGAGATGCCAGCTCCTTTCATTCAGTCAGTAGCTTCAAACATTTCTGGTATATGAAAAACATGTTTTTCAATGGCAAAAATCAATGAATATTGTAAATGCACAAACAGTAATATCTCCACATTGCACGGTGCAATTCTGAAATTTTTAGCTTTTTCCTGTTAATCCTAGCATGATAAAGAAGATTCAAAGAGAGTGAGATGCCAGCTCCTTTCATTCAGTCAGTAGCTTCAAACATTTCTGGTATATGAAAAACATGTTTTTCAATGGCAAAAATCAATGAATATTGTAAATGCACAAACAGTAATATCTCCACATTGCACGGTGCAATTCTGAAATTTTTAGCTTTTTCCTGTTAATCCTAGCATGATAAAGAAGATTCAAAGAGAGTGAGATGCCAGCTCCTTTCATTCAGTCAGTAGCTTCAAACATTTCTGGTATATGAAAAACATGTTTTTCAATGGCAAAAATCAATGAATATTGTAAATGCACAAACAGTAATATCTCCACATTGCACGGTGCAATTCTGAAATTTTTAGCTTTTTCCTGTTAATCCTAGCATGATAAAGAAGATTCAAAGAGAGTGAGATGCCAGCTCCTTTCATTCAGTCAGTAGCTTCAAACATTTCTGGTATATGAAAAACATGTTTTTCAATGGCAAAAATCAATGAATATTGTAAATGCACAAACAGTAATATCTCCACATTGCACGGTGCAATTCTGAAATTTTTAGCTTTTTCCTGTTAATCCTAGCATGATAAAGAAGATTCAAAGAGAGTGAGATGCCAGCTCCTTTCATTCAGTCAGTAGCTTCAAACATTTCTGGTATATGAAAAACATGTTTTTCAATGGCAAAAATCAATGAATATTGTAAATGCACAAACAGTAATATCTCCACATTGCACGGTGCAATTCTGAAATTTTTAGCTTTTTCCTGTTAATCCTAGCATGATAAAGAAGATTCAAAGAGAGTGAGATGCCAGCTCCTTTCATTCAGTCAGTAGCTTCAAACATTTCTGGACGTTTTTCAATGGCAAAAATCAATGAATATTGTAAATGCACAAACAGTAATATCTCCACATTGCACGGTGCAATTCTGAAATTTTTAGCTTTTTCCTGTTAATCCTAGCATGATAAAGAAGATTCAAAGAGAGTGAGATGCCAGCTCCTTTCATTCAGTCAGTAGCTTCAAACATTTCTGGACGTTTTTCAATGGCAAAAATCAATGAATATTGTAAATGCACAAACAGTAATATCTCCACATTGCACGGTGCAATTCTGAAATTTTTAGCTTTTTCCTGTTAATCCTAGCATGATAAAGAAGATTCAAAGAGAGTGAGATGCCAGCTCCTTTCATTCAGTCAGTAGCTTCAAACATTTCTGGTATATGAAAAACATGTTTTTCAATGGCAAAAATCAATGAATATTGTAAATGCACAAACAGTAATATCTCCACATTGCACGGTGCAATTCTGAAATTTTTAGCTTTTTCCTGTTAATCCTAGCATGATAAAGAAGATTCAAAGAGAGTGAGATGCCAGCTCCTTTCATTCAGTCAGTAGCTTCAAACATTTCTGGTATATGAAAAACATGTTTTTCAATGGCAAAAATCAATGAATATTGTAAATGCACAAACAGTAATATCTCCACATTGCACGGTGCAATTCTGAAATTTTTTGCTTTTTCCTGTTAATCCTAGCATGATAAAGAAGATTCAAAGAGAGTGAGATGCCAGCTCCTTTCATTCAGTCAGTAGCTTCAAACATTTCTGGTATATGAAAAACATGTTTTTCAATGGCAAAAATCAATGAATATTGTAAATGCACAAACAGTAATATCTCCACATTGCACGGTGCAATTCTGAAATTTTTAGCTTTTTCCTGTTAATCCTAGCATGATAAAGAAGATTCAAAGAGAGTGAGATGCCAGCTCCTTTCATTCAGTCAGTAGCTTCAAACATTTCTGGACGTTTTTCAATGGCAAAAATCAATGAATATTGTAAATGCACAAACAGTAATATCTCCACATTGCACGGTGCAATTCTGAAATTTTTAGATTTTTCCTGTTAATCCTAGCATGATAAAGAAGATTCAAAGAGAGTGAGATGCCAGCTCCTTTCATTCAGTCAGTAGCTTCAAACATTTCTGGACGTTTTTCAATGGCAAAAATCAATGAATATTGTAAATGCACAAACAGTAATATCTCCACATTGCACGGTGCAATTCTGAAATTTTTTGCTTTTTCCTGTTAATCCTAGCATGATAAAGAAGATTCAAAGAGAGTGAGATGCCAGCTCCTTTCATTCAGTCAGTAGCTTCAAACATTTCTGGTATATGAAAAACATGTTTTTCAATGGCAAAAATCAATGAATATTGTAAATGCACAAACAGTAATATCTCCACATTGCACGGTGCAATTCTGAAATTTTTTGCTTTTTCCTGTTAATCCTAGCATGATAAAGAAGATTCAAAGAGAGTGAGATGCCAGCTCCTTTCATTCAGTCAGTAGCTTCAAACATTTCTGGACGTTTTTCAATGGCAAAAATCAATGAATATTGTAAATGCACAAACAGTAATATCTCCACATTGCACGGTGCAATTCTGAAATTTTTAGCTTTTTCCTGTTAATCCTAGCATGATAAAGAAGATTCAAAGAGAGTGAGATGCCAGCTCCTTTCATTCAGTCAGTAGCTTCAAACATTTCTGGTATATGAAAAACATGTTTTTCAATGGCAAAAATCAATGAATATTGTAAATGCACAAACAGTAATATCTCCACATTGCACGGTGCAATTCTGAAATTTTTAGCTTTTTCCTGTTAATCCTAGCATGATAAAGAAGATTCAAAGAGAGTGAGATGCCAGCTCCTTTCATTCAGTCAGTAGCTTCAAACATTTCTGGTATATGAAAAACATGTTTTTCAATGGCAAAAATCAATGAATATTGTAAATGCACAAACAGTAATATCTCCACATTGCACGGTGCAATTCTGAAATTTTTAGCTTTTTCCTGTTAATCCTAGCATGATAAAGAAGATTCAAAGAGAGTGAGATGCCAGCTCCTTTCATTCAGTCAGTAGCTTCAAACATTTCTGGTATATGAAAAACATGTTTTTCAATGGCAAAAATCAATGAATATTGTAAATGCACAAACAGTAATATCTCCACATTGCACGGTGCAATTCTGAAATTTTTAGCTTTTTCCTGTTAATCCTAGCATGATAAAGAAGATTCAAAGAGAGTGAGATGCCAGCTCCTTTCATTCAGTCAGTAGCTTCAAACATTTCTGGTATATGAAAAACATGTTTTTCAATGGCAAAAATCAATGAATATTGTAAATGCACAAACAGTAATATCTCCACATTGCACGGTGCAATTCTGAAATTTTTAGCTTTTTCCTGTTAATCCTAGCATGATAAAGAAGATTCAAAGAGAGTGAGATGCCAGCTCCTTTCATTCAGTCAGTAGCTTCAAACATTTCTGGTATATGAAAAACATGTTTTTCAATGGCAAAAATCAATGAATATTGTAAATGCACAAACAGTAATATCTCCACATTGCACGGTGCAATTCTGAAATTTTTAGCTTTTTCCTGTTAATCCTAGCATGATAAAGAAGATTCAAAGAGAGTGAGATGCCAGCTCCTTTCATTCAGTCAGTAGCTTCAAACATTTCTGGTATATGAAAAACATGTTTTTCAATGGCAAAAATCAATGAATATTGTAAATGCACAAACAGTAATATCTCCACATTGCACGGTGCAATTCTGAAATTTTTAGCTTTTTCCTGTTAATCCTAGCATGATAAAGAAGATTCAAAGAGAGTGAGATGCCAGCTCCTTTCATTCAGTCAGTAGCTTCAAACATTTCTGGTATATGAAAAACATGTTTTTCATCTCTCTTAAAGAAGATTCAAAGAGAGTGAGATGCCAGTCCTTTCATTCAGTCAGTAGCTTCAAACATTTCTGGTATATGAAAAACATGTTTTTCAGAAGATTCAAAGAGAGTGAGATGCCAGCTCCTTTCATTCAGTCAGTAGCTTCAAACATTTCTGGTATATGAAAAACATGTTTTTCAATGGCAAAAATCAATGAATATTGTAAATGCACAAACAGTAATATCTCCACATTGCACGGTGCAATTCTGAAATTTTTAGCTTTTTCCTGTTAATCCTAGCATGATAAAGAAGATTCAAAGAGAGTGAGATGCCAGCTCCTTTCATTCAGTCAGTAGCTTCAAACATTTCTGGTATATGAAAAACATGTTTTTCAATGGCAAAAATCAATGAATATTGTAAATGCACAAACAGTAATATCTCCACATTGCACGGTGCAATTCTGAAATTTTTAGCTTTTTCCTGTTAATCCTAGCATGATAAAGAAGATTCAAAGAGAGTGAGATGCCAGCTCCTTTCATTCAGTCAGTAGCTTCAAACATTTCTGGTATATGAAAAACATGTTTTTCAATGGCAAAAATCAATGAATATTGTAAATGCACAAACAGTAATATCTCCACATTGCACGGTGCAATTCTGAAATTTTTAGCTTTTTCCTGTTAATCCTAGCATGATAAAGAAGATTCAAAGAGAGTGAGATGCCAGCTCCTTTCATTCAGTCAGTAGCTTCAAACATTTCTGGACGTTTTTCAATGGCAAAAATCAATGAATATTGTAAATGCACAAACAGTAATATCTCCACATTGCACGGTGCAATTCTGAAATTTTTAGCTTTTTCCTGTTAATCCTAGCATGATAAAGAAGATTCAAAGAGAGTGAGATGCCAGCTCCTTTCATTCAGTCAGTAGCTTCAAACATTTCTGGTATATGAAAAACATGTTTTTCAATGGCAAAAATCAATGAATATTGTAAATGCACAAACAGTAATATCTCCACATTGCACGGTGCAATTCTGAAATTTTTAGCTTTTTCCTGTTAATCCTAGCATGATAAAGAAGATTCAAAGAGAGTGAGATGCCAGCTCCTTTCATTCAGTCAGTAGCTTCAAACATTTCTGGACGTTTTTCAATGGCAAAAATCAATGAATATTGTAAATGCACAAACAGTAATATCTCCACATTGCACGGTGCAATTCTGAAATTTTTAGCTTTTTCCTGTTAATCCTAGCATGATAAAGAAGATTCAAAGAGAGTGAGATGCCAGCTCCTTTCATTCAGTCAGTAGCTTCAAACATTTCTGGACGTTTTTCAATGGCAAAAATCAATGAATATTGTAAATGCACAAACAGTAATATCTCCACATTGCACGGTGCAATTCTGAAATTTTTAGCTTTTTCCTGTTAATCCTAGCATTTAATCCTAGCATGATAAAGAAGATTCAAAGAGAGTGAGATGCCAGCTCCTTTCATTCAGTCAGTAGCTTCAAACATTTCTGGTATATGAAAAACATGTTTTTCAATGGCAAAAATCAATGAATATTGTAAATGCACAAACAGTAATATCTCCACATTGCACGGTGCAATTCTGAAATTTTTAGCTTTTTCCTGTTAATCCTAGCATGATAAAGAAGATTCAAAGAGAGTGAGATGCCAGCTCCTTTCATTCAGTCAGTAGCTTCAAACATTTCTGGTATATGAAAAACATGTTTTTCAATGGCAAAAATCAATGAATATTGTAAATGCACAAACAGTAATATCTCCACATTGCACGGTGCAATTCTGAAATTTTTTGCTTTTTCCTGTTAATCCTAGCATGATAAAGAAGATTCAAAGAGAGTGAGATGCCAGCTCCTTTCATTCAGTCAGTAGCTTCAAACATTTCTGGTATATGAAAAACATGTTTTTCAATGGCAAAAATCAATGAATATTGTAAATGCACAAACAGTAATATCTCCACATTGCACGGTGCAATTCTGAAATTTTTAGCTTTTTCCTGTTAATCCTAGCATGATAAAGAAGATTCAAAGAGAGTGAGATGCCAGCTCCTTTCATTCAGTCAGTAGCTTCAAACATTTCTGGACGTTTTTCAATGGCAAAAATCAATGAATATTGTAAATGCACAAACAGTAATATCTCCACATTGCACGGTGCAATTCTGAAATTTTTAGCTTTTTCCTGTTAATCCTAGCATGATAAAGAAGATTCAAAGAGAGTGAGATGCCAGCTCCTTTCATTCAGTCAGTAGCTTCAAACATTTCTGGACGTTTTTCAATGGCAAAAATCAATGAATATTGTAAATGCACAAACAGTAATATCTCCACATTGCACGGTGCAATTCTGAAATTTTTTGCTTTTTCCTGTTAATCCTAGCATGATAAAGAAGATTCAAAGAGAGTGAGATGCCAGCTCCTTTCATTCAGTCAGTAGCTTCAAACATTTCTGGTATATGAAAAACATGTTTTTCAATGGCAAAAATCAATGAATATTGTAAATGCACAAACAGTAATATCTCCACATTGCACGGTGCAATTCTGAAATTTTTTGCTTTTTCCTGTTAATCCTAGCATGATAAAGAAGATTCAAAGAGAGTGAGATGCCAGCTCCTTTCATTCAGTCAGTAGCTTCAAACATTTCTGGACGTTTTTCAATGGCAAAAATCAATGAATATTGTAAATGCACAAACAGTAATATCTCCACATTGCACGGTGCAATTCTGAAATTTTTAGCTTTTTCCTGTTAATCCTAGCATGATAAAGAAGATTCAAAGAGAGTGAGATGCCAGCTCCTTTCATTCAGTCAGTAGCTTCAAACATTTCTGGTATATGAAAAACATGTTTTTCAATGGCAAAAATCAATGAATATTGTAAATGCACAAACAGTAATATCTCCACATTGCACGGTGCAATTCTGAAATTTTTAGCTTTTTCCTGTTAATCCTAGCATGATAAAGAAGATTCAATGAGAGTGAGATGCCAGCTCCTTTCATTCAGTCAGTAGCTTCAAACATTTCTGGTATATGAAAAACATGTTTTTCAATGGCAAAAATCAATGAATATTGTAAATGCACAAACAGTAATATCTCCACATTGCACGGTGCAATTCTGAAATTTTTAGCTTTTTCCTGTTAATCCTAGCATGATAAAGAAGATTCAAAGAGAGTGAGATGCCAGCTCCTTTCATTCAGTCAGTAGCTTCAAACATTTCTGGTATATGAAAAACATGTTTTTCAATGGCAAAAATCAATGAATATTGTAAATGCACAAACAGTAATATCTCCACATTGCACGGTGCAATTCTGAAATTTTTAGCTTTTTCCTGTTAATCCTAGCATGATAAAGAAGATTCAAAGAGAGTGAGATGCCAGCTCCTTTCATTCAGTCAGTAGCTTCAAACATTTCTGGTATATGAAAAACATGTTTTTCAATGGCAAAAATCAATGAATATTTTAAATGCACAAACAGTAATATCTCCACATTGCACGGTGCAATTCTGAAATTTTTAGCTTTTTCCTGTTAATCCTAGCATGATAAAGAAGATTCAAAGAGAGTGAGATGCCAGCTCCTTTCATTCAGTCAGTAGCTTCAAACATTTCTGGTATATGAAAAACATGTTTTTCAATGGCAAAAATCAATGAATATTGTAAATGCACAAACAGTAATATCTCCACATTGCACGGTGCAATTCTGAAATTTTTAGCTTTTTCCTGTTAATCCTAGCATGATAAAGAAGATTCAAAGAGAGTGAGATGCCAGCTCCTTTCATTCAGTCAGTAGCTTCAAACATTTCTGGACGTTTTTCAATGGCAAAAATCAATGAATATTGTAAATGCACAAACAGTAATATCTCCACATTGCACGGTGCAATTCTGAAATTTTTAGCTTTTTCCTGTTAATCCTAGCATGATAAAGAAGATTCAAAGAGAGTGAGATGCCAGCTCCTTTCATTCAGTCAGTAGCTTCAAACATTTCTGGTATATGAAAAACATGTTTTTCAATGGCAAAAATCAATGAATATTGTAAATGCACAAACAGTAATATCTCCACATTGCACGGTGCAATTCTGAAATTTTTAGCTTTTTCCTGTTAATCCTAGCATGATAAAGAAGATTCAAAGAGAGTGAGATGCCAGCTCCTTTCATTCAGTCAGTAGCTTCAAACATTTCTGGTATATGAAAAACATGTTTTTCAATGGCAAAAATCAATGAATATTGTAAATGCACAAACAGTAATATCTCCACATTGCACGGTGCAATTCTGAAATTTTTAGCTTTTTCCTGTTAATCCTAGCATGATAAAGAAGATTCAAAGAGAGTGAGATGCCAGCTCCTTTCATTCAGTCAGTAGCTTCAAACATTTCTGGTATATGAAAAACATGTTTTTCAATGGCAAAAATCAATGAATATTGTAAATGCACAAACAGTAATATCTCCACATTGCACGGTGCAATTCTGAAATTTTAGCTTTTTCCTGTTAATCCTAGCATGATAAAGAAGATTCAAAGAGAGTGAGATGCCAGCTCCTTTCATTCAGTCAGTAGCTTCAAACATTTCTGGACGTTTTTCAATGGCAAAAATCAATGAATATTGTAAATGCACAAACAGTAATATCTCCACATTGCAAGGTGCAATTCTGAAATTTTTAGCTTTTTGCTTTTTCCTGTTAATCCTAGCATGATAAAGAAGATTCAAAGAGAGTGAGATGCCAGCTCCTTTCATTCAGTCAGTAGCTTCAAACATTTCTGGTATATGAAAAACATGTTTTTCAATGGCAAAAATCAATGAATATTGTAAATGCACAAACAGTAATATCTCCACATTGCACGGTGCAATTCTGAAATTTTTAGCTTTTTCCTGTTAATCCTAGCATGATAAAGAAGATTCAAAGAGAGTGAGATGCCAGCTCCTTTCATTCAGTCAGTAGCTTCAAACATTTCTGGACGTTTTTCAATGGCAAAAATCAATGAATATTGTAAATGCACAAACAGTAATATCTCCACATTGCACGGTGCAATTCTGAAATTTTTAGCTTTTTCCTGTTAATCCTAGCATGATAAAGAAGATTCAAAGAGAGTGAGATGCCAGCTCCTTTCATTCAGTCAGTAGCTTCAAACATTTCTGGTATATGAAAAACGTTTTTCAATGGCAAAAATCAATGAATATTGTAAATGCACAAACAGTAATATCTCCACATTGCACGGTGCAATTCTGAAATTTTTAGCTTTTTCCTGTTAATCCTAGCATGATAAAGAAGATTCAAAGAGAGTGAGATGCCAGCTCCTTTCATTCAGTCAGTAGCTTCAAACATTTCTGGTATATGAAAAACATGTTTTTCAATGGCAAAAATCAATGAATATTGTAAATGCACAAACAGTAATATCTCCACATTGCACGGTGCAATTCTGAAATTTTTAGCTTTTTCCTGTTAATCCTAGCATGATAAAGAAGATTCAAAGAGAGTGAGATGCCAGCTCCTTTCATTCAGTCAGTAGCTTCAAACATTTCTGGACGTTTTTCAATGGCAAAAATCAATGAATATTGTAAATGCACAAACAGTAATATCTCCACATTGCACGGTGCAATTCTGAAATTTTTAGCTTTTTCCTGTTAATCCTAGCATGATAAAGAAGATTCAAAGAGAGTGAGATGCCAGCTCCTTTCATTCAGTCAGTAGCTTCAAACATTTCTGGACGTTTTTCAATGGCAAAAATCAATGAATATTGTAAATGCACAAACAGTAATATCTCCACATTGCACGGTGCAATTCTGAAATTTTTAGCTTTTTCCTGTTAATCCTAGCATGATAAAGAAGATTCAAAGAGAGTGAGATGCCAGCTCCTTTCATTCAGTCAGTAGCTTCAAACATTTCTGGACGTTTTTCAATGGCAAAAATCAATGAATATTGTAAATGCACAAACAGTAATATCTCCACATTGCACGGTGCAATTCTGAAATTTTTAGCTTTTTCCTGTTAATCCTAGCATGATAAAGAAGATTCAAAGAGAGTGAGATGCCAGCTCCTTTCATTCAGTCAGTAGCTTCAAACATTTCTGGACGTTTTTCAATGGCAAAAATCAATGAATATTGTAAATGCACAAACAGTAATATCTCCACATTGCACGGTGCAATTCTGAAATTTTTAGCTTTTTCCTGTTAATCCTAGCATGATAAAGAAGATTCAAAGAGAGTGAGATGCCAGCTCCTTTCATTCAGTCAGTAGCTTCAAACATTTCTGGACGTTTTTCAATGGCAAAAATCAATGAATATTGTAAATGCACAAACAGTAATATCTCCACATTGCACGGTGCAATTCTGAAATTTTTAGCTTTTTCCTGTTAATCCTAGCATGATAAAGAAGATTCAAAGAGAGTGAGATGCCAGCTCCTTTCATTCAGTCAGTAGCTTCAAACATTTCTGGACGTTTTTCAATGGCAAAAATCAATGAATATTGTAAATGCACAAACAGTAATATCTCCACATTGCACGGTGCAATTCTGAAATTTTTAGCTTTTTCCTGTTAATCCTAGCATGATAAAGAAGATTCAAAGAGAGTGAGATGCCAGCTCCTTTCATTCAGTCAGTAGCTTCAAACATTTCTGGACGTTTTTCAATGGCAAAAATCAATGAATATTGTAAATGCACAAACAGTAATATCTCCACATGGCACGGTGCAATTCTGAAATTTTTAGCTTTTTCCTGTTAATCCTAGCATGATAAAGAAGATTCAAAGAGAGTGAGATGCCAGCTCCTTTCATTCAGTCAGTAGCTTCAAACATTTCTGGTATATGAAAAACATGTTTTTCAATGGCAAAAATCAATGAATATTGTAAATGCACAAACAGTAATATCTCCACATTGCACGGTGCAATTCTGAAATTTTTAGCTTTTTCCTGCTAATCCTAGCATGATAAAGAAGATTCAAAGAGAGTGAGATGCCAGCTCCTTTCATTCAGTCAGTAGCTTCAAACATTTCTGGACGTTTTTCAATGGCAAAAATCAATGAATATTGTAAATGCACAAACAGTAATATCTCCACATTGCACGGTGCAATTCTGAAATTTTTAGCTTTTTCCTGCTAATCCTAGCATGATAAAGAAGATTCAAAGAGAGTGAGATGCCAGCTCCTTTCATTCAGTCAGTAGCTTCAAACATTTCTGGTATATGAAAAACATGTTTTTCAATGGCAAAAATCAATGAATATTGTAAATGCACAAACAGTAATATCTCCACATTGCACGGTGCAATTCTGAAATTTTTAGCTTTTTCCTGTTAATCCTAGCATGATAAAGAAGATTCAAAGAGAGTGAGATGCCAGCTCCTTTCATTCAGTCAGTAGCTTCAAACATTTCTGGTATATGAAAAACATGTTTTTCAATGGCAAAAATCAATGAATATTGTAAATGCACAAACAGTAATATCTCCACATTGCACGGTGCAATTCTGAAATTTTTAGCTTTTTCCTGTTAATCCTAGCATGATAAAGAAGATTCAAAGAGAGTGAGATGCCAGCTCCTTTCATTCAGTCAGTAGCTTCAAACATTTCTGGTATATGAAAAACATGTTTTTCAATGGCAAAAATCAATGAATATTGTAAATGCACAAACAGTAATATCTCCACATTGCACGGTGCAATTCTGAAATTTTTAGCTTTTTCCTGTTAATCCTAGCATGATAAAGAAGATTCAAAGAGAGTGAGATGCCAGCTCCTTTCATTCAGTCAGTAGCTTCAAACATTTCTGGACGTTTTTCAATGGCAAAAATCAATGAATATTGTAAATGCACAAACAGTAATATCTCCACATTGCACGGTGCAATTCTGAAATTTTTAGCTTTTTCCTGTTAATCCTAGCATGATAAAGAAGATTCAAAGAGAGTGAGATGCCAGCTCCTTTCATTCAGTCAGTAGCTTCAAACATTTCTGGTATATGAAAAACATGTTTTTCAATGGCAAAAATCAATGAATATTGTAAATGCACAAACAGTAATATCTCCACATTGCACGGTGCAATTCTGAAATTTTTAGCTTTTTCCTGTTAATCCTAGCATGATAAAGAAGATTCAAAGAGAGTGAGATGCCAGCTCCTTTCATTCAGTCAGTAGCTTCAAACATTTCTGGACGTTTTTCAATGGCAAAAATCAATGAATATTGTAAATGCACAAACAGTAATATCTCCACATTGCACGGTGCAATTCTGAAATTTTTAGCTTTTTCCTGTTAATCCTAGCATGATAAAGAAGATTCAAAGAGAGTGAGATGCCAGCTCCTTTCATTCAGTCAGTAGCTTCAAACATTTCTGGTATATGAAAAACATGTTTTTCAATGGCAAAAATCAATGAATATTGTAAATGCACAAACAGTAATATCTCCACATTGCACGGTGCAATTCTGAAATTTTTGCTTTTTCCTGCTAATCCTAGCATGATAAAGAAGATTCAAAGAGAGTGAGATGCCAGCTCCTTTCATTCAGTCAGTAGCTTCAAACATTTCTGGTATATGAAAAACATGTTTTTCAATGGCAAAAATCAATGAATATTGTAAATGCACAAACAGTAATATCTCCACATTGCACGGTGCAATTCTGAAATTTTTAGCTTTTTCCTGTTAATCCTAGCATGATAAAGAAGATTCAAAGAGAGTGAGATGCCAGCTCCTTTCATTCAGTCAGTAGCTTCAAACATTTCTGGACGTTTTTCAATGGCAAAAATCAATGAATATTGTAAATGCACAAACAGTAATATCTCCACATTGCACGGTGCAATTCTGAAATTTTTAGCTTTTTCCTGTTAATCCTAGCATGATAAAGAAGATTCAAAGAGAGTGAGATGCCAGCTCCTTTCATTCAGTCAGTAGCTTCAAACATTTCTGGTATATGAAAAACATGTTTTTCAATGGCAAAAATCAATGAATATTGTAAATGCACAAACAGTAATATCTCCACATTGCACGGTGCAATTCTGAAATTTTTAGCTTTTTCCTGTTAATCCTAGCATGATAAAGAAGATTCAAAGAGAGTGAGATGCCAGCTCCTTTCATTCAGTCAGTAGCTTCAAACATTTCTGGACGTTTTTCAATGGCAAAAATCAATGAATATTGTAAATGCACAAACAGTAATATCTCCACATTGCACGGTGCAATTCTGAAATTTTTAGCTTTTTCCTGTTAATCCTAGCATGATAAAGAAGATTCAAAGAGAGTGAGATGCCAGCTCCTTTCATTCAGTCAGTAGCTTCAAACATTTCTGGTATATGAAAAACATGTTTTTCAATGGCAAAAATCAATGAATATTGTAAATGCACAAACAGTAATATCTCCACATTGCACGGTGCAATTCTGAAATTTTTAGCTTTTTCCTGTTAATCCTAGCATGATAAAGAAGATTCAAAGAGAGTGAGATGCCAGCTCCTTTCATTCAGTCAGTAGCTTCAAACATTTCTGGTATATGAAAAACATGTTTTTCAATGGCAAAAATCAATGAATATTGTAAATGCACAAACAGTAATATCTCCACATTGCACGGTGCAATTCTGAAATTTTTAGCTTTTTCCTGTTAATCCTAGCATGATAAAGAAGATTCAAAGAGAGTGAGATGCCAGCTCCTTTCATTCAGTCAGTAGCTTCAAACATTTCTGGTATATGAAAAACATGTTTTTCAATGGCAAAAATCAATGAATATTGTAAATGCACAAACAGTAATATCTCCACATTGCACGGTGCAATTCTGAAATTTTTAGCTTTTTCCTGTTAATCCTAGCATGATAAAGAAGATTCAAAGAGAGTGAGATGCCAGCTCCTTTCATTCAGTCAGTAGCTTCAAACATTTCTGGTATATGAAAAACATGTTTTTCAATGGCAAAAATCAATGAATATTGTAAATGCACAAACAGTAATATCTCCACATTGCACGGTGCAATTCTGAAATTTTTAGCTTTTTCCTGTTAATCCTAGCATGATAAAGAAGATTCAAAGAGAGTGAGATGCCAGCTCCTTTCATTCAGTCAGTAGCTTCAAACATTTCTGGTATATGAAAAACATGTTTTTCAATGGCAAAAATCAATGAATATTGTAAATGCACAAACAGTAATATCTCCACATTGCACGGTGCAATTCTGAAATTTTTAGCTTTTTCCTGTTAATCCTAGCATGATAAAGAAGATTCAAAGAGAGTGAGATGCCAGCTCCTTTCATT
This sequence comes from Phyllobates terribilis, assembly GCF_046119375.1. Lineage (NCBI taxonomy): Eukaryota > Metazoa > Chordata > Amphibia > Anura > Dendrobatidae > Phyllobates > Phyllobates terribilis. Next base: position 362 of record NW_027370502.1, on the reverse strand, counting down.
CAGTCAGTAGCTTCAAACATTTCTGGTATATGAAAAACATGTTTTTCAATGGCAAAAATCAATGAATATTTTAAATGCACAAACAGTAATATCTCCACATTGCACGGTGCAATTCTGAAATTTTTAGCTTTTTCCTGTTAATCCTAGCATGATAAAGAAGATTCAAAGAGAGTGAGATGCCAGCTCCTTTCATTCAGTCAGTAGCTTCAAACATTTCTGGTATATGAAAAACATGTTTTTCAATGGCAAAAATCAATGAATATTGTAAATGCACAAACAGTAATATCTCCACATTGCACGGTGCAATTCTGAAATTTTTAGCTTTTTCCTGTTAATCCTAGCATGATAAAGAAGATTCAAAG
>NW_027370501.1:0-35588 GCF_046119375.1 Phyllobates terribilis | reverse complement strand
TTAAAACTAAGTGCACATTAAAAAAGCAAATTTGTATTAAATAAATCAGGAGAGCGTGGGAATACCAAAAACATGGAGTTGCGCCGCGTCATTGCATTTGGTCACGAGAGAGAGTGCGAGGAGGATGAGCATGAGGTACTTCTACACATAAGGAGATTCTCTCATTACGTGTCCTTATCCGACGGCGGGGGGGGGGTTGGAAGCTTGGTCACCATGTCAACGGCCGACTTCTCCTCACCGATGTGGAATCCGTCGTCTCATCCCACGACCGGATATCAAAATCAATCATGTCAAAGTATTACCTCCTTCGTCGTTGTCGCCTCCATCCCTTCTGCAGTCTTCGCCGTCACCGCCGCCACCACTGGATCTACTGATTCTGTCATCAACGCTTCCCCCATCGTCGCCAAGAACTGCCATGTTTCTTGCGAAAGCTCCATCACCAGCAATGTCATATCTATCATCGGAGGTGTTATTTTGTAGTTACCTGTTACCGGCAGAAGCTCCACTGGAAAAATTGATGACGTCGAAGCCACCTCAAAGTCACCACCATGTCTTTTCTTGACTGTAGTCAACTCCTGATCAGGCTCATCGTGACACGAATTTCATTTGGCACTCAATTTTGATAGCTTCTTTGTTGATCTCCACTTTTCCTTATAAGCTGCAAATGCAATTTAGTATGTCAAGTATTTTTTTGAAACCAAGGAATCATGATAGAGTACAAAAACATGAAAGAAATATCATAGGGGCAAGCTTGAACTCTTTCCTTGTAACTAACTTCTGTTATTTATCCTAACGCAGTATGTATATATAAAAATATATGGGATAATAGAATATATCAAAATAATATCAGTTCTTGAATATATCCATGGTAAGAGTACAAAAACTTACTTAGCAAATAAGTCAATGATTCTACAATCCGATTTTAAATTGTTTTAACTTTAGAAGAACTAATTTATCAAGTTCTTTTAGTTATGAAAACCTAGCCTTCAGTGGTTTGTTGTTAGTATCTTGAACTCCCTACTCTACAACAACGCAATTGTAAATCTCTTCCATAATTTTACAATAGGAAGCAGCAAGACCTGAAGTCTCCGTTCCTCTCTTCAAATCAAAATAGAGAGTAAAAGTAAGTCTCTAATTATCCATGTATCCATCATGCAAACAACTAATTATCCATGTATCCATCTCCGTGGTGTGAAGGTTTCATTCCAGGTTCAATCCTCCACGACCGAGCAAAGAGCCTCATTTAGCATATCTGGATGGCTAGTCCCCAGGCCTGTCAAGGTTAAGGGGATTAGTGTTGGTATTTTAGGCTTCTTAGTCTTCAACAACCTCTGGGGAAAGTGACCAGGAAGTGATCAAGTGACAACGCAAACCGGATAATGATTTGAATCGCGTAAACGCTTTCTGAAATCTATATTTCGCCCCTTACAAGCCTTAGGGAGTCCACGAAATTTGAAGTGTAATAAGACAAAACCAAACCGATTCAATTCAAGGCTTTTGATTTGAATCGAACAATAGAGACAAGTATTTTGGAGTTTCGACGGTTGTGTATGGCTTAGATCTTCGATCAACCCCGACCACTATGTCCTAGAACCCTTTATATAGGATTTAGGAAGCTCCCATGTTCAGATATGGAAGTTACATGACGGTTATGGCAATTACCAAAACGGTTATAACTGTCTTCCCTGACAGTTACATCATCAGGGAACTGACCTTGGCAGTTACCGGCGGTTACCGACGGTTACACACTTTGTGGCACTCGTTCTGGTGTTTACAACTGACCATTCATGACAGTTATGGAAGTTACTAAAACGGTTACAACTGCCTTCCCTAACAGTTACCTCGTTAGGGAACTGACCATGTCGGTTACCGATGGTTACCGGCGGTTACAGACGGTTACACGTAGTGGTACACGTGTTGGTGGTTACAATTGACCACTCACACGCACGTTCTTAATTGAGCACGTAGTTTGACCAATTCAAACATTCTTCCCTCGCAGGGACACTTCCCTCGCAGAGTCGCTTCCCTCGCAGGGTCGCTTCCCTCGCAGGTCGCTTCCCTCACAGGGATTTGAACGTGTTAACCTTACATGTTGTCATCCGAGACTCAACTTCGTTTACAAAAGTGTGTACTCCACACCCCCTAACTTATGTTATAACAAAATGAGCTCCCATAGTGTCGTATGAATCCCGATCACACTAAATGACATTGTTCTTTACATATAACAATCATGATAACACTAAAATCATCAACATTCCTCCCCCATTATAGTGTAATCCTTGATTCACAAAATTAAATGTCTTACTCTCAAACTCACGCATACACGAAAATGTCACATGGATTGAATTTCCGCTTAGCGTAATTACACATTCAAAATACCCCAAAAATCATGGTGTCACAAAGATTGAACCAATCAACCGCTCTTGGGTACCTCAAGATAACACACACATGAGTTAATATACCTCTCTAAAGTCTACCTTGACTCTTTTATGGCCCTGAGTCCATATCCATTCATAAGCGTATTTGAAGTCAACCAAAACTTCATGAAGCGGCCATACTTTTTTTTGTTTGTTTTAAAGGTTAATTCATATAAAGTATGCCTCAAACAAGAGGAAACAAACCGGGAACACAATCTAACAAGACACCAAGAGAGAAAAAGGCATACATGTGAAGGTACGAAGGCCCCCCATACTATGCACCAAAACCAAACAAACCAGAGCAAAGACAACCCAAAAGTGCAGCTATAAGAGCAGGGTAAAGCACCCCGGGCCTCATTAAAACCTCCATGATAAAAGACCCAAAGGAAAAACCATCATAGAGGAAAAAGAGCACCCCTGCACCGGCAAGAAATCAAGAAGAGGAGAAACAGACAAACATGGAAAGACACGCAGGCCTTCCATACTTTGTCACCAAAGAGAACAAAACACCATACATGGGCAGGCACGCACACCTCCCATACTATGATGACCAAACCAGGAACCCAACACAAGACACCAAGCGAGCAAACATCACCTACAAGGTCCCAACCAAGGAGGAAGGGAACTTGCTATGAAGAAGCGAAACACATGCGAGATGATGAGCCGAATCACCACATCCGAGGGAATGAGGTTGTCGTCGAAGATGCGGGCATTCCTAGCATGCCACACAAAGTACACCGTAGAAGAGAAAGCAAACACACGAGCCTTGGAGAGGCACACATCCTCCATAGCATAGATCCTGAGCCAAAGCAGTGATTGAGATATGGAGTAAACCGAGAGAGGAATCTGGAATCTCTCGCACACCGCACGCCAAATCGACCGGGAGTAGGAGCACTCGAAGAACAGGTGATCATGACTCTCAAGGGTCGTCCCACAGAGTCTGCACGTGGGGTCCACATCAAGGAAATGGAGGCGATCGTAGGTCGAGAGCTTGCCAAGCATGGCTAGCCAAAGGATAAAAGCATGCTTGGGCTTGTGGAATGCCGGCCATACCTCCCTAGACCAACTCACGACGGGCTTCCTAGAGCGGAGGGTGTCATACGCTTTGGACACACTAAACTTGCCCTCCACACACCAATCCGCCAGGGTTTCCTGGATACTCACCTCCCTCCCCTCAAGGCCACAAACCATTTCGCGAGCATGGACCATGGCCTTAATGAGGGGAGTGTCATGGTGATAAGGAATCCAGTCGAGGGGTTCCATCACCGATAAATGGAGATGATGGACCCATCTAACCCAAAGACTAGCTCTCCTAACAACAATATGCCACAAGTGCTTCAACATGAAGCACTTGTTCCAAACATCAAAGTCCAAAAGTCCAAGCCCCCCTTCCCTCCTAGGTACACAAATCTTATCCGAACTAACCCGAGGGTGTCTCCAACGAAACCCTCTACAGATAGAGACAAGAGAGAGGGGAACACTAGTAGGTAAGGGCAATAAAGAGATCCAAAATCCAGCACTACCCTGAAGCACCAACGCAATGAGTTCCCGTCTCCCCGCAAAGGAGATGGTCTTCTTCGCCCACGCATTGAGGTAGGAGCTTATCTTGTCGAATAACGGCTTGAACTGGATGACCTTGAGCCCAGAGGAGCTAATCGGGATCCTAAGGTACCGGAAGGGGAAAGTGCCGGCACTAAACCCCGTAGCACCAATCAACTCCGCACGCTCCTGGTCAGACACCGACGCCAGGTAGATGGAGGACTTCCCGACGTTGACACTAAGCCCGGACATCTCCTTGAATCTGCCCAAACAGCCCATGAGGATCCCAACAGACCCTGCATCGCCACGGCAGAAAAGGACAATGTCATCAACAAACATCAAATGGCTAATCCTCAAAGCATCACAGAACGGGTGGAAGTGAAATGAAGGGCGGTTCGTCTACTTTCGGATATGCCGAGATAGAATCTCCATACAAATCACAAAAAGGAGAGGGGAAAGAGGGTCTCCTTGACGGAGGCCCCTCTTACCCTCGAAAAACCCATGAATACACTTATTAACTTTAATGGAATAAGAGGCCGTGGTAACGCATTCCATCACCCATTCAATAAACCTAGGAGGAATACCGACGTGGGTGAGTGAGAACCGAATGAACTCCCAAGACACGGTGTCGTATGCTTTGGAAAGGTCAACATTAAGGAAACACCGCTTGGTGTCCCGCTTAACGTCATACCTCTTGAGCAGTTCCTGGACCAAAAAGATATTATCCGACATCAAAAGGCCCTCCACAAAAACACTTTGCGCAGGGTCGATGATAGGACCAAGGCACTTCGCTAAGCGTAGTGTCATGATCTTGGATATGAGTTTTATAAACCACATTACAACAGGAAATAGGCCAATAGTGCTCAACACGAGCAGGCACATCAACTTTAGCAACTAAACAAACAACAAAATGATTAAATTGCTTGAGCAATCTCCCATTCGCAAAGAACTCCTTCACCACAGCGCAAAGCTCCGCCCCCGTCGTCTTCCACGACGCCTTGAAGAAATTGGTCGAGAACCCATCTGGCCCGGGGGCCTTGTCATCCCCAATGGACCAAAGAGCAGCCTTGATCTCAGCGTTGGACACCGAACACGTGAGGGAGAGGGCATCGGCATCCGAGATAGAGGCACCATGCACAAGCTCGCTCGGCACCGCAGCGAGACCCCAACATTGGCACCAAAGAGCCCCTTATAGAAGCCCACAAACTCAGTTGCAACCTCCTCCGCCGATCTAGTACTTCCACCACCCGCCTTCTCAATAAAAGCAATGTGTCTCTTGCGCCCATTAACCTTCATAAGGGCATGAAAGTACTTAGAGCACTTGTCGCTAAACAAAACATGTTTCGACTTTGCTAATTGTCTAAGAAAACTTCCCTCGGCCTCATTAAGGCGGTGAGCTTTGGTCTTGGCCTCCTCCAACCTATGCTTGGGCCTCCATCGAAAGCGGGTCCAGCCTACACTTCTCAAGGGCACGAGAAAGACCCACATTGGCCTCGGCAACCCTACTCGAAATGTGGCTAAACTCAGCCTGGTTGAGCAGCTTGAGAGGAGACTTGAGACCGCGGAGCAGCTTGGAGAAGCGATATTGATAAGTACCCCTCTCGGTAGTCACCCAATTTGCCTCTACCACCTCCTTGAACCTCGTATGGTCATCCCACATATTGAAGAACTTGAAGTATGCACGCTTCGTCTCGGAAATCCTGCACAAAGACACAACACCCGGTTTGTGGTCGGAAAGATGCCACTTGTCCGGGAAGTTAGTTTCACAACCAAATTCAGAACTTAACCAATTGGGGTTAACCAATACACGCTCAAGCTTACTCCAAACAGAACCGTTAGTCCACGTAAAAGGATTGTTGCTATTGGACGGTGCATCAACAAGTCCATGACGACGACAAGAGTTAACCATGTCCTTTCACTCATACACCGTCACCGGATCCCCATTCACTCTCTCATTGACATCCATGATTGAGTTAAAGTCACCGAGGACGATCCAAGAAAGTGTATGTGCATCCATAAGATCGTCGACATGACTCCAAATGGGTCTCCTAGCAACGACCCTATGAAGGTCGTACCAAAGCATGCCCCGAACCTCACACCGGTAGTCCTACAAGTAGCAAGACACCCAATGTGTTGAACGAACACGCTAACAACCTCAACATCAAAGAAACCAGAATTCCAAAGCACAAGAATACGCCCTCGATGGTCTAGGTGAAAGTTCGAATCAAACATCCACCCAGGAGCCATCGAGTGCACCAAAGTATCTAAATTCCTACGACCACACTTGGTCTCATAAATACCAACCAACATCTAAAGAAAGAAGGACTTCTCTAAGGCCTTTTTGTTTCCGGGCTTGGCCAAGCCCTCGGATATTCCAAGATAGGATCTTCATCGGGAAACCTTTGAAGAGTTGCCACTATGCCGAAGGGACCGTCGCACATTAGATTCGCCAACCTTCTTAGGGAACTTAGGAGGGGCAGCGAGGCCGATGACATACTGGTTCTTGAGAGCAACCTCAGCCTCCTTAGCCTCCTTTACCTTACGCTTCGCGAGCTTCTTACGCTGAGATCTCGACAGCGCCTTCTCGGCACTTGCTTCGAACTCTTCCAACAAGCTGGGGGTGGAACTAGAGCTCTTCCCTTGGTTTGAAGAGGGGCTAGTGAACCTCTCCTTACCTTTGGAATTACTCAAAGGGACAGTAGGAGAAGAGGAGGGAAAAGAGCTAGGGTTAGAGCACTTACCTTTCTCCGGAGACGGGCTAGAGGAAGGCCGATTAGAAGTTTCAGCCTCGCCAACCTCAGGGGCCTTAGGGGCCTTGGAGAGGGAGTTTTCCACCCCCGGGACCACCACCTCAGTAGCCACCACCGCCTCCTTGTTGGCAACAACTTCATTAACAACAACCGGCTCCTTATCCTTCGACTCAGCCTTCTTTCTAATACTTGTTCTACCACGCCTTTCATCACCTTCATCCTTCTTCTCCATGAACGAGCATCTTGCAAGAGAGTGACCAAACGAGCAGCAATTGGAGCAAAAAGAAGGCTCATTCTCAAGGAGAAATGAGCACTCGACAACGTCCCCGTCATCGAACCTTAGTTCCACACTCCTATTGATGTTTTCGGCGAAATTAACTTCGACAAGAACACGTGCATAGGAGCCACGAACCATGGATTCAGTCACGGGATCCGTGTATAGTGGCTTCCCAACATGAGAGGCCACTCTACCCAAGACCTCATTGGTCCAATAGGGCTTGGCAAGGCCAAGGATCCTAACCCAAAGCGGTATTGTTGCCACATATTTCATATTGAAAGAAAACTTATCCGGAATCATTGTAACAATAAGTGGCTTACCATGTATGAAGAACGGCCCCTTATGTAAGACATTATCACGGTCCTCCTCATTCATAAACGTGAATATAATCCATTTCCTTCTACTTTATACTTTGCTTTCACACCCCAAGAGCGCACAAGATCAAGTATGTAGAAGTGACTAGGCATAAAACCAACATATTGACCTAGGAGAGACCAACCCCAAACCGAGTGCATGGGGAGGGCCTCGGACACCCTAATATCAACAAAAGAATTACAAGGTTTCGTATAAGAAAGTTTACCTCCTAAACCGTTGTTCATGAAAGTCTTTTTTTCCCTTAGAAGATCCAGCGCCACGCACATCACCCGGCGCCGCAGCATTGGTAGCGCCTACACTTGCACCGGGTTTGGCCGGAGGACAAGGCCTGAGCAAAAGATTGCTTAAGGCCGGGGGTTAGGTTTAAGAGGCCCTTGTGTGCTGCTAGGAGGGGAAGAGGAGCGAGGGGGAGGGGGATTGGACCGAGCGAGGGGCGGGAATGTGGCATTAGGACCGGTAGACGAGGGAACCGGATCCGGTTCTGAGTTAGGCGAAAGAAGGAGGCCTTTTTGGGTCGGGTCAGACCGAACCCGGTTCGGTTTGGGGTCTAGGTTAGGGGTTGGTTCAGGGTGTGAACCGGGTTCAAGGGGTTGGGCCGAGTATGAACCGGTTTGGGTGGCAAGAACCGGGTTGGGGTTAGGGCAGGCCAAACCGGGAGCAAGGCATAGGGGAGCCGAACCATTAGCAAGGGGGGCGGCACATGTGGGGACAAGGGTTGGTGGGTCGGTAGGTGAAGAGGTTGGTAGAGACAAGGGGGGCCGCACCTCGGTAGAGGAACTCTTGGAAACCATGGTGCATGCACAACGGTCTCCTAGGGCATTAATGGCGCCGTCTCCCTCGGGACCACCCGCATGCATGCATGCATGCACACCAACCGTCGGCTGCTCACCTCCATTGTCGTCCCTAACCTCGAGCTCAGACCTTGAAGGGTGACTAAACACCATGGGAGGACCAGCACCACCAATGGAACCACCAAGGAGGGCCAGCGCTGCCGTAGAAGACACAAAAACTTGCCCAGAAATTTCCGCAGAATTTGGATTGGCAGCGTTACAACAACACAAACTACAAGCCTGAGATTTAACTAAAACTGAACCAACTTCTGGATTAGAACACACATGAACATGATAAACCGTGCCCAAGTGTTTAGCACCCACATGACCGGCCAAAACTGGCTGCATAACTCCATGAACATGACATCCCGAACTAACAGACATAGAAAGATCAGTGAACATACCCGGGTTTGTCGATTCGTTTTGAACATGAACAGATTATGTATGAGCACCATCTTCTTGAACTGACATCTTTGAACCAAGAACCTCCATTCCCAAGGTGGGATCCACCCTAGGACCACCGGACGGAGGCTGCGCCTCCACTCCAACTAGACTAATGACACCGGCAGAATCAGATGAAACTTTTGACATACCCGGATTAAGAGAACCTGTGGAGATCTTCGAATTGGCTAGAACGGTGCCATCTTCTGATCTTCTGGGGATGAAAGCTTCAAACTAAGATCTCTCGTGCCCAAGGAGGCCTCAAGCACATCGACACCAGGCTGAGGCTGCAGAACACTGCCAACCTTCAAAGAACACAAACCGGCGCTCATACCTCTTGAGCTACCCGGGTTGTTGTTGAGAGGACCGTCCGCCTTCTCCATCACATCTCCTTAATCAAACTCGATAGATTCATCATCAGAGAGCACAAATCTACCATGGACGACCATCTCTTCAGTTTCGACACCTTCAAATCCATTGTTGTCTTCAACCATTCCATGGCCTTGGATCTTGGATTTCGAATCTGCAAGCACCTTCGGAGGAGCTTGGATTTCAGAGGAGGGAGGATTATCAACTTTACTAACCTCAAGTTGGGACTTAGAACTCTCATGAGGACTAAGAGAATCCGTAGAGACCTTCAGATTCTTCAAGGAGGCCTTCTCCTCAACCATAGGTTTCTTCAAAGCCGCGGCCGGAGAAGAGGAAGGTGGAGCGGCACTCATGAAGGATTTAGACTTCTTAGCAGCCGAAAGATCACCAATCCCAACATTAAGATTGATCTTGGACTGTTTTGAACCAGGGGAGTAGGACTTCTTCTTCCCCATAGCAAGGGAGACGAAGAAACAAGCCGGAACAAACTCAAACACAAAACTCTCGGTAAAGAGAGAAAACCACCAAACTCAAACAAAAACACAGATTTGAGTGCGGAAACCACCCCCAAAAGGGGATTAAAACTGAGATGTCACACCATAAACGAATGAATAACAAGAATCGAAACAAAGAAAACAAAGGAAATTGGCGCACCCAAGGAGAACAAGGAAGAAGGAGGCCGAAGGAAGGGATTTCGGAAGAGAGCTTTCCTTGGAACCGTTTACTGAGAGCTCTTTCTTTGAAGCGGCCAAACTTCACACTCACATAGGTAGATCCTTTACGGTTAAGCGTACCCACATCGTGCACCTACAAATTGCACTTTTTCAAAGAACCTATTAAGAAGACTCCGTCTTCAAGCTCCACCATGTAGGTACTAAGCACACAGTTGGGGATCAAACTTTTGTGCTTTTTCAGTTTCTAGGTGTGGGCTTTCCACATTGAATTCTGTCCCTAACGTTAGTTAGTTAGGAATTGGGTGTCCCACCACTAGAAGGCTATCCAGGTCTTAATCCCATCCCCTTAGCTAACTTGGATACCAAATCTCTCCTTAAACCCTTCGTCAAGTGGTCAGCTAGATTTTGTTGAGACCTAACAAAATCAACCGAGATCACCCCATGCGTAATGAGCTCTCTTACCGCACTATGCCTCACGCCCAAATGGCATGATTTCCCATTGTACACATGGCTATATTGCCTTAGCCAAAGTTGCAACGCTATGATATGGGTGAAACTGGTTTTTCCCACAATGGAATCTCATATACAAGGTTACGTAACCATTCCGCTTCCTTACCAGCAGCAGCTAAAGCTAAAAATTTTGATTCCATCGTTGAACTTGTGATGCAAGTTTGTTTCTTGGAGGCCCAAGAAATGGCACCCCCACCAAGTAGAAATACCCATCCACTTGTAGAGGAATGATCATCTTCATTTGTTATCCAACTTGCATCTGAATACCCTTTCCAATACGTGAGAGAAGCCATCATACACTAGACCAAAGTTCATAGTCCCCTTGAGGTATCGAAGTACCCTATAGACCGCTTGCCAGTGATGCACACTAGGATTACTAGTATATCGACTAAGCTTACCCACTACAAAAGCAATGTCAGGGTCTAGTACTTGTCATGGCATACATCAAGCACCCTATAATACTTGAGTACTCTAGTTGTGACAGGTTCGCTTCCCTGTTAGGAAACAAACGTGAAGAGGGATCAATCAGAGTGTTCGCAGGGGTACACTCATGATAATTGAACTTCTTCAACACTTTCTCAATGTAATGAGATTGTGTTAGCATTATCCTTCCCTCTTCCCATTTATCCTAATTCCAAGGATAACATCGGCCTCCCCCATGTCTTTCATGGAGAATTGTGATGACAAAAATTCCTTTGCAAGATTTACTTGCTCTTGATCTGTACCAAAGACCAACATGTCATCAATATATAGACAAATTATAACTCCATTTCTAGAATTGTCAAATTTGTTATATAAGCACTTGTCTGATTGGTTTATCATAAAACCATTAGACACCACAACCTCATCAACTTTTGATGCCATTGCATAGGTGCTTGCTTCAGCCTATACAAGGACTTGATCAACTTACACACCTTATGTTCTTGTCCGGGTACAACATACCCTTCAGGTTGTTTTATGTAAACTTCCTCCTCTAAATCCCCATTAAGGAACGCTGTTTTCACGTCCATTTGGTGTATAACCAGCTTGTTGATAGCAGCTAAGGCAATCAACAATCTAATGGTGGATATTCGAGCTACTGGTGCATATGTATCAAAGTAGCCGGTCCCATACTTTTGTCTAAAGCCTTGAACCACCAATATGGCTTTAAACTTATCGATGGTTTATGGTTCCGTCAACTTTCATCTTCTTCTTGAAGATCCACTTACTTCCCAATGGTCAACAACCAGGGGGAAGATCAGCCAATACCCAGGTGTGGTTACCCATGATGGAATCCATCTCATCATTTATGGCTTCCTTCCAAAAAGACACATCTTGTGACTTCATTGCCTCGACAAATGTCTTAGGGTCATCCTCAATATTATAATAATATAAATATTGAGAATCAATCTCATCTCTTGTTCCTTCAACCAAGTAAATATGGAAATTAGGTCCAAAGGATTTACCCTTCCTTACTCGCTTACTCCTTCTGATTTCTGTAATCCGTTCCCTATGAGGTACAGATACCTCTGGAGGTACACGTCCCCCTTGATCTGAACACGATCCAGGAACCAAGTCTTTGGGTATAGGTATTGAGGAAAACCTTCTATCATCAAAAAGGGCATCACGTGACTCTATAATGGTGTGAACCGATACAGATTTGTTAGATTCAATAACATAGAACCTATACGCACTGGAATTCTCGGCATATCCAATAAATATACATTCAACACCTTTTCACCCAAAGTCTTATGCTTAGCCCTACAACCCCAAACCCAAATGAAGTTCAGATTCGGAGTCCTTTTGAACCAAAGTTCATATAGAGTAGCTTTGTTCCTTGAGTTAGGAACTCTATTTAGCAAGTAACATGCTATAAGCATAACATCTCCCCAAAATCCATCATTCAACCCCGAGTAGGAAAGAATGGAGTTAACCATTTCCTTTAGTACTCGATTTTCCTTTCCAACACACCATTTTGTTATGGTGTATAGGGAGCCGTGGTTTAATTGAATGATACCAACTGATTGGAAGTAATCCAGGTCAAAGTATTCACCCCTCTATCAATACGCAACCTTTTGATTATGGTTCCCTTTTGAAGTTCAACTTTATTCTTGTAAATTTTAAATTTACCAATGGCTTCATCTTTAGAATGCAATAGAAACACATAACAATAACGTGAATAATCATAAATGTATGTCATCACATATTTCTTATTTCCTAAGGATGGAGAAGCATGAAAATCACACAAGTCACTATGAATCAATTCAAGCATGGAAGAGTCCCTTACTACCCTAGGGAAAGGATGTCTAGTGATCTTAGTAAGCATGCATGTTTTACACTTGTCTATACTCATATCAAAAAATGATATTAAATCACATTTAGACATATCATGCAAACGCTTATAATGAACATGTCCAAGACGTGCATGTCAAAGTGAAGAAACTGAACTTTCAGAGGAGTCGCTTCCCTCCGCAGGGACGCTTCCCTCAGCAGGGACGCTTTCCTCAGAGGGAACCGAACCTTGTGTACAAGTCATGTAAACGGAAACAAATTTACTAATACTGAGTTTAAACATGTCATTACAAAGATAACCAATACCAAAGAACACACACACTTGGATAAGATGTACTTATTGGCTGCTTCATACACTTGCCGAAAGCCTAACTTGTTAAGGATTGTTCCGGAAACTAAAATCTTTCTAATTTTGGGTACAAACAACACATTACTAAGAACTAAAGTCTTCCCAGATGAGATACCGATCACACTAAATAGCATTGTTCTTTACAAATAACAATCATGATAATACTAGAATTATCAACAATTAGTAGACCTGAACCACTAAAACGGTCGAGCCGATATCCCAAGAACCAGTAAAATAAAAGAATGATTAGATTAATCCTTAAAACTAGATAACCCTCTTTCCCACATGGCTCCTAGAAAGGTCATTGTTTAGCAATTTTATATAATGAATAACTAGCTGAACCAAAACAAAATAGGCGACAACCTAGTATGACGAGAAGTGATGAAGGACAAAAGAGGACGGAATGCGAAGAGGCAAAGAAGGTCGGAGCGAGAAATTGACAACTAGAGTCAGAATTTTAAGTTGGGGTTAGCAATTGACGCCGACCAATCAACGTGAGCGAAGAGTTTAGGAGGAGAGGAAGAACACAAGTTTGATTGAGAGTGCAACAGATCTAGGTCAGGGTTTCAGGAGTAGTATATACAAGCATTCTAACTCCCAACTCGCAAATGTTGGCAATTTTATTATTTTTTTGAAAGGGAGACATTTTTATTAATTAAAGTTAATGACAATTTTTTAGGCGGCTATTGAAAAATTCCTATAGTGTTTTAAGTTGGTAATATTGATAGTTGGAAAAACCATTCCATACTTTTAACTATTGGTAAAGAAGTATGTGTAATTGAAAGTCTTCTAGTAGTGAATGAACCTACATGAAAATCCCATGAACCCATAACCTTCAAGTTAAAACTGACGAACTCACACGGAAAATCTCTTGAACTCATAGAAAACTAATGAACCCACAAGTTAAAACCAAAGAAGTCAAACACCTGAGATCCCACTTTGCAATCAGGAACTGCAGTGAAAAAATCTAAGAATTGTAATGAAAAATCATGAACCTAAAAGAGAATCTCATGAATCAATAAGATAACACTTTGAACATGCAAAAAAAGTAATGAACCACACAATGAATGCACAAAATAAAACTTATGATGCTGGAAAGCAAAAAAGACATGATCCTACAAGATCTACTTGTTTATGATTTGTATATCGAAGGTCCATCACATTTATGTTACAAGTTCAAGTTTTTTCTGGAGGCTCATGTATTTTTTCTAGAAATGAAAATCTGATGTATCATCACTAAGTATTCATGAACCTCCAATAAAAATTATGAACATGAACTTAAACTAATGAACCTACAAGAAAAATTAATGTGTTTGCAAGAGAAAACCTTTAAGGAATAATGAACCTACAAGAAAAATTCATGATCCCTCAAGAGAGAAATAATAAACCATAAGTAGGTAAAATAACGAACCTAGGAATGAAAACACATGAACCTTCACGATAAAAATCATAACCTATAAGTTTTAGGAATTTTGACAAGCACAGTATTTAATAGAACTTTTTATTGTGCAAGGTTCACTATCTATCTTAATCTCTTTTCCAATCCTTTATCACCACCTATGTCCGGTTCGACTAGTGTAGAGTTTGTGTTAGGGTCATTTTGGTAACTAAGGTATTCAGGTAGAGGTGAGAAAGATAAGAACCTGGTTAGCAGTAAATTTTGATGTAATCGTGGAGGTAAAGGCTCAAAATAACGTTAGCATCTAACGAGAGTAAATTTGAACATGTAGCGTTTAAAGTGATTGTAATATAAAAAGGCTACCTCGACCGTTAGTTTTCGAATACTATTACCGTTACATTATGTTAAATCTAAACACTATCTCACACATTTTTTTTCCAGTAATGAAAAAAGTGTTTGAAGGATTTAGAACAAATGGAATTTGATTTATGTTCATTGGGCTTAATAATAACAGGACTGATTACTTAAACTGTGGTACTCTAGAACAAACAATGGTCTTAGAACAAATGTAAGAGAAGTGGATTTGTGTAAAAACGATTTGATTTCGTTGATGGGACTACAAATGTATTTATACAGATATAGATTACCTAAGAGACAGTGAATTATTTATCAAATAACTACCCAATAAACTATTGTATAGGTAACAAAAAAATAATTGAATAATTTGGATGAATCGTACAACGAAAAGCTACTTAACTTCAGCCAAACAAACATTACCAAAAACATCATATACATTTCCATCGTTCATGTTAATTGGCCTTTGTTTTTCTTTACTCCTTATTGGACCAAACTTTTAATGGACTTAGTCTTTTAGTGTGATTAGCATTGTGATATTGAACAAGATTTTTCAACTGTGAGAATCTTTAATCTTACGATCTAGGCAAAAACTCACACTTATTCCTATTGTTTTTTGAGTAATTACAAACATAAAAACCTAGAACAATACACTCTCAGCTAACTGTGTTTTCTCTCCTTTCTCTAACAGAAATTACTTTAGATTTCAACTCACAAACGACAACAAGATTGCTCTCTAACACTATGTAAGAAACACATATTAGGAATAGAATGTAACGCATTAAATTCCGAAAACTAATCTCTATTTATAGACAAGCTAGGATTACGCTTTGTCCAAGTGAGTCGGCCTTTACATGTCAACATGAGCTCTTTACATCTATTGGTTAGCAAGAACTCCTCTCTTGAACTTCAACCGACTCCAACAACTTTTCCTTCCATACTTCTTCCAGGTGACACATGCACACTTTAGATTGAGTTGCCCTTTGAAACTTGATCTTCTCAGCTCAACAACCTCCTTTAACACGTCCTCAATTAATTACAACTCGCGCTTTCCTCCAGAAGGATGTTCTACCACGTGTACTGTTGACGTTGCTTCAAATGTAACTTGCTTCTTGGACTTAGACGTGCTTCACACTCTATTCTTCATGTAAGCTCCATGCACTCGCCTATTGTATTTTGTTGCGCTTAATATTTCTCTTTGCAGCTATACTCTAAGCGAGACTATCGCGTTGCTCAACAGTATCTTGTTTTCACTTCAATGCTTAAAGGCACTCAACATTACTACATAGCGAGTCTCTAGATTTTTAAGCTAATCCATAATCTTCTTGAATATAAGTCTGCATGTACCAGTCAATACAAATAAAGGTAAACTATGAACCTACAAATCAGTATATAAAAAAATCCCTACATGAACAAATAAGAAAGTTGAAATATGCCATCTTTGTCACTATAAAAATATGATTGATGTTTGTGTTTATGACGTGTATTGATAGGAGCTTATATTATGGTGTTAACTAGCGACTATTAGTTTAGGTTTAGTGGTGTTTAGGTGCTTCGTAAGCGTTTTTATGGCTTTTGTATTGGAGATCCCGCTTGTGCTCGTCTTTAGTACATTCGGGATGGAGCTAGATGAATATTAGCCACGCCTACACCGTTGGAGAAGCTAAGAGGCGAAGCCGAGCTGCCTCGAAGCTTGTGGAGTTGCATATCACCTTAACAGTGAAAGATCTCGACCGAGGAAGAGGGATCTCAACCGAGAAAGAACAACAGAAACTTAGAAGACATTCAGAGAAGCAAATCTCGATCGAAAGCCAGGAATCGCGATCGAGAAGTGAAGATCTCGATCGAGAATTACCAATCTCGGTCGAGAAAGTATTATCAGAAGTTTCTGCAGTGAAGATCTCGATCGAGAAGGATGTATCTCGACCGAGAAGTGAAGATCTCGATCGAGAATGTGTGATCTCGGTTGAGATAGGAGTGATCATAATCTATACGAGGAAGAATCTCGATCGAGAATGTGAGATCTCGGTCGAGATGACGGTCCCGGATGATGTTCTTTGCGAGATTTTTATTATTATTTTATAGGATTTCCATATCTTTTAGGATTTGTTTCAGTTATTTTATTCCTTTTGAGTTGAAGACTATATAAGTAGATAGCTAGGGGAGAGATTAGAGTGAATGTTTTGGGAGGCTTGCTTGGGAGAGTTCTTCATCGTTCATCATACATTGGTTCGTTTTCTACCTTCATCCATTGTTATTCATGGCTTCTATGGCCATGAGTAACTAAATCCATTGTAGTTCACTTCCAAGTTGAAACCTTTGTTCTTAGATTTGTTATGAGAATTCAAACTCATATGTTTTGGTTTAATTTGAGGATTGTTTCATAATCTCTTGTGCTTTATATTATTATTGTTTGATCTTGATTTTATCTAGAGTGCACGCTGGGTTTAGTTATTATCATTCATATTGCTAGGACTTGACAATTCTATTTGAAAAGCCTTGACCTTTAGGTAGCGAGCATGATTTGCATAGACTATTTGCGAGTGCTTATTGTGTAGAGATTATGAACTCATGTCGAGTATCGGCTATTTGCCAATGGTATTGCATGAGCCTACTTATCTTTGATCTTTATGCTATTGTGCTTTTGAACCTTGGGATTTCCTTGGTTATTGCTTACAATAAGGGTTTCTAGGACTATTTGGACTAGTTGCTATTTACGAACAAAGAGTAGGACAACTAAATTATACGATATGAACATATGTTAGTAGAATTCGATGATCAACAATCTATCATGAACATTGTGTGGATACAAAGGAAGTGAGCTCATTCTCGCAATCATTGTTACAACAATCTCTTACTACTTTCATTGATTTAAATACGTTAGTTACAAACAACAACAAAACCCCCCTCTGGTTACGTTCTAGTTGCATCATAGAAATAGACTATCACTGACTCTCTTGGGATTCGACCCCTACTTACCACTGTTCTAGTGGAATCTGAGTTGGGACTTTACTTTGATCTTGGCGATCACGACAATCGCCATCCGTCATGTATATATAAATGATTTTGGCCTATTTTTAGGTTATATTTGAGCTACATTGTTGCATAACTGGTGCACTTTATATCATTGACCATGTATGTTGATTATGAGGATTTTGAAGATCTACAAAGACTATGAATAGGTTGAAGAGAAGAGATGAAGATTACTCACTGAAGATGAAGTTGAAGAAACTGAAGGTGAAGAATGTTGATCGAAAGGGAATCACCCCTATGAAAAGGATTTTGAAGAACGTTGCCGGGAGCCAGATTTATAGTTTGTTTCTATTTTGTTACTAATCTTGGTGTGGATCTATCTTATGGTCCACACCCGCGCTACTAATGAGTTTACTTGCTGAGCTTACAGGAGATACAGAAGGATGGCCGAAGACTGATGAGGAGAAGGTGGCTGAACTCTGGGAGTTTGTTAATCATTTTGATGGATATGGGAATACACGCCCTTGGTGTGATCAACAATGTTATGGGGACTATCCGAGGAACAATGATTATCCCCAGCCTGAGCAGCAACAATGGTGGTGGCCTCACAATCCTCAACCTAGTTCTGAACCATCAACTAAAGAGATGTTGGACTCTTTGACAAGGCATTTTACAACTCATGAGGACTATCCGAGGACCAATGATTATCCCCAGCCTGAGCAGCAACAATGGTGGTGGCCTCACAATCCTCAGCCTAGTTCTGAACCATCAACTGAAGAGTTGTTGGACGCTTTAACAAGGCATTTTACAACTCATAATCAGGCTGCCGAAGAGAGCACCAAGTACATGGAAGAACGGGTTGAGCGAATGGTGCAAGCAGTATTTGGTTTGGCACAAAATCAATCTGAGGCACTGCAGCCTCAGACCATAGTGAACCCGAGCTTTATGAACGACAGTTTTATGACATTAAATAGTGACCAAAGCTCGGATGAGATGCCAAGTGATGAAGTTAAAGTTGATGCTGAGGAGCCAATAGACGCACCCCCGCAACCCGAGCTACACGACCGCGCCGACGAGACTGGTGAAGGGCGCGACCGCGCCATAGTCATGCGCAACCGCACTATCACAGTGATTGTTCCGGAATCATGTGCGCGACTACTTCCTCTGACGTACGTCCACACCGAGCCCCCTGATCCCATGTGCGACCGCGTCCCATACATACGCTCCCGCGTCCTCTTCTCTGCTGATGTGCGTGCCCGTGCACCAGATCCGCATACCCGCGCCTGTTTCGCAAAGGTTTTCCAAAAAGGTCTCCCTCAGCTGCTTAACATCGATGAGTACGATCCGGGCCCACCATTTGACGATGAGGGAGAGTTACTTGATCCGAGAGATGATTTCAAGCTATGTCAAGCCACCTACGTGCTTCCACAATTTCAAATGTTCGGGACTCTGGAACCCCGAGCACATGTGCCTCGTTCTACAAAACTCTTTAAGAGGCCACGCACAATGATGAAGAAGAAGAGAGGGTGGTATGAAAAGAGGATTAGGAAGAGACGAGGCGTGAGATCCTATTGTGTGAAGAAGAAGAGAGAGTTCCTTGATGAGTTGGCCTATGAGGGGCCTAGTGCTGGTTGATAGAGAGTAAGAAGTCGAGCCACGACGTTAACTATGGCGCTGCGCGGGAGGCAACCCGTGGGAGTACTACTAACGTTTCGCCCTTTATTTTGTTTTGTTTTTGTTTCTTTTTCCGGGAAAACCGCAGAGCTAGCATGTAGGAAGCCATCGGTGGAGTAAAACCGACACCAACCTCTCGGAATGCCCTTGTCATGATCGAGACACACTCATCTCGGTCGAGATTCCTCCCAGTTGAACGGTCACGGTCGTGACACTTCATCACGATCGTGATACGGCCCCAGTTTTCGCTCAATCTTAACGACGACGGGTGATTGGGGTTTCTTCTTCTTCTTCCCTTTTTATGGTGTCCTCTTTTGCTGCATTGAGGACAATGCGCGATTCAAGTGTGGGAGAGGAGTTGACTTGCTTGGGTGCTTTCGGCTGATGTTTTTTATGGTTTTGAGTTTATTTCGCTGATGTTTTTCGATCTATTTACGAGTCTGTACCAGATATTTCTTGAACCTTTGCTTTATTATTGTTAAAAAAAAATGAAAAAAAAAATTATAAAAAGAAAGAACAAAAGCCGGGCGAGTAAGAAATGACTTTATGCAAAAGGGGGCGCCCAATGAAAAGAAAAAAAATGAATAAGATGTTCCTACCACTTTAGAGAATTCCGGTGAAAACCCGAAAGGGCGCCGGTATTACATTGTTTGTGATTATTTGACTACTTGGTTAGATTGATTGCATCATTTATTGGCGTTGGAGACATAAGAAGGGAGTAGAAGGATTGTCTCGGGTTTTAGGATTCACCAAGGAGGGATAAGAAGTTAGTAATTGGCCTTTTATTCTTCTATTTCGAGCTTATTGACATTCATACTTCGCATGCTCACCCTTTCACTATTTCATCAGATTTACTACACACTCTTGGCGGTTGTATTAGATTATAGGATTAGATTTCTATTTCTTGGAGTTTGATGCATATTGTTGTGGTTGTGCTATGCGGATTTCTTGATTAGGATTGGTGGTTGTGATGTGTGGTTTGAGGTTATTGATTTGTGGTTTAGGACATCATTTGAAGCGAAGGAATAAGGAGTGTATTGAGCAAGTGGGTGACTCGGTTTTTCATTGTTATATCTATATTGCCCTTGATTCCCATAGCCTTAGAGGAGATTAGGATTCCCACTTGTGCTTAACGCACACCACTTGGTTTGATTGGTTACTATTATGGAGTGGTGACATATGAAGTGGAGATATAAGGAGGGAAAAGGGTAGGTCATCTCGGAGAGACAAGGAGATAGATCGATCGGAGTTAGGATAGTGCTCGATTACACTCGAAGTTTGGAGTTATAGTCGCTGGTAGAATTCTCCCATACTTACTGTAGACCTTTGTGCTTATAGGAGGAGTGAGCGTTGTTTTGCTTACTCGAGGACGAGCAAGGTTTAAGTGTGGGGGAATTTGATAGGAGCTTATATTATGGTGTTAACTAGCGACTATTAGTTTAGGTTTAGTGGTGTTTAGGTGCTTGACGAGTGGTAATTCCGGAATCTAGGTTAGGAGTTCATTTGTAGATTCGCGGAATGCTCGTAAGCGTTTTTATGGCTTTTGTATTGGAGATCCCGCTTGTGCTCGTCTTTAGTACATTCGGGATGGAGCTAGATGAAGATTAGCCACGCCTACACCGTTGGAGAAGCTAAGAGGCGAAGCCGAGCTGCCTCGAAGCTTGTGGAGTTGCATATCACCTTAACAGTGAAAGATCTCGACCGAGGAAGAGGGATCTCAACCGAGAAAGAACAACAGAAACTTAGAAGACATTCAGAGAAGCAAATCTCGATCGAAAGCCAGGAATCGCGATCGAGAAGTGAGGATCTCGATCGAGAATTACCAATCTCGGTCGAGAAAGTATTATCAGAATTTCTGCAGTGAAGATCTCGATCGAGAAGGATGTATCTCGACCGAGAAGTGAAGATCTCGATCGAGAATGTGTGATCTCGGTTGAGATAGGAGTGATCATAATCTATACGAGGAAGAATCTCGATCGAGAATGTGAGATCTCGGTCGAGATGACGGTCCCGGATGATGTTCTTTGCGAGATTTTTATTATTATTTTATAGGATTTCCATATCTTTTAGGATTTGTTTCAGTTATTTTATTCCTTTTGAGTTGAAGACTATATAAGTAGATAGCTAGGGGAGAGATTAGAGTGAATGTTTTGGGAGGCTTGCTTGGGAGAGTTCTTCATCGTTCATCATACATTGGTTCGTTTTCTACCTTCATCCATTGTTATTCATGGCTTCTATGGCCATGAGTAACTAAATCCATTGTAGTTCACTTCCAAGTTGAAACCTTTGTTCTTAGATTTGTTGTGAGAATTCAAACTCATATGTTTTGGTTTAATTTGAGGATTGTTTCATAATCTCTTGTGCTTTATATTATTATTGTTTGATCTTGATTTTATCTAGAGTGCACGCTGGGTTTAGTTATTATCATTCATATTGCTAGGACTTGACAATTCTATTTGAAAAGCCTTGACCTTTAGGTAGCGAGCATGATTTGCATAGACTATTTGCGAGTGCTTATTGTGTAGAGATTATGAACTCATGTCGAGTATCGGCTATTTGCCAATGGTATTGCATGAGCCTACTTATCTTTGATCTTTATGCTATTGTGCTTTTGAACCTTGGGATTTCCTTGGTTATTGCTTACAATAAGGGTTTCTAGGACTATTTGGACTAGTTGCTATTTACGAACAAAGAGTAGGACAACTAAATTATACGATATGAACATATGTTAGTAGAATTCGATGATCAACAATCTATCATGAACATTGTGTGGATACAAAGGAAGTGAGCTCATTCTCGCAATCAATGTTACAACAATCTCTTACTACTTTCATTGATTTAAATACGTTAGTTACAAACAACAACAAAACCCCCCTCTGGTTACGTTCTAGTTGCATCATAGAAATAGACTATCACTGACTCTCTTGGGATTCGACCCCTACTTACCACTGTTCTAGTGGAATCTGAGTTGGGACTTTACTTTGATCTTGGCGATCACGACAATCGCCATCCGTCATGTATATATAAATGATTTTGGCCTATTTTTAGGTTATATTTGAGCTACATTGTTACATAACTGGTGCACTTTATATCATTGACCATGTATGTTGATTATGAGGATTTTGAAGATCTACAAAGACTATGAATAGGTTGAAGAGAAGAGATGAAGATTACTCACTGAAGATGAAGTTGAAGAAACTGAAGGTGAAGAATGTTGATCGAAAGGGAATCACCCCTATGAAAAGGGAGGCCGGAAGAAGATTACTCATTGAAGATAAAGTTGAAGAAACTGAAGGAGAATAACGCTGACTGAAATGGAATCACCCTTGTGAAAAGGGCGGCCACCATTCAAGTCCTAAAAAAGAAGTCAAGTCGAATCAAGAAGGGCAATTACCCTTGCTTTAAAGGTGAACACCCCTCGCGACGGACCTGGTTCCGAGTTTTGAACTGTAATTAGTTCTTATTATTATTTTAGGTAAAGACTTAAGTTTTTAGCATTAGTTTATGTTTGGAGAGTCTGATTGAGCTGGAGTTTGGTATTTTAGGTTACTTTAACCTAATTATCAATTATCACTATCACACGGTCTTGAACACGACCACCATCCATACTTTTGGGGTTTTCGCACTTTGATATGAAGAAATAAATTTCCCTTTCTTACTAAATTTTAGTTGAAGTTTCAGTAGTTATTGATGTGAGTTTATCTAATTTCTACCTATGCATTGGTTGTTTTCTTGTCTCTTGAACTGGTTGTTTATTGATTATTGAATTGAACTCTAGTTTGACAATCTAGTGTTTGGTTTCATTCATATATTTGTAGGTTTGATTGTATCTGGTTGTGAAATTCTCATTTTCGAAGCAGACACATCATGCTACTATCTGGTTGTGCTAGTCTATCGTGTAGAGACTTGAATTGTGGAATAGCTTAGTATCTGGTTGTGCGAGATATGATTTGCTACCACCATATCTTGCACATTCCACTGGTACAAAAAACCCCTTTTACATCACTAGATATACACCGGGCGTACATCTCATGGTGTACAAAGTCTACATATTTTGGGCATACATGTGTTTTGGTTGTTATCCAATGTAAAAAGTAGGAGGCGGCAAAGTAAATAACCGATGTATATACTACATACACCATATCACTACCACAAAAATGGCTTTTTAACCCGGGCGCTTTTAGACATATAACCCGGATTTAAGCAAAAACAGATCCGGGCTTCAGCTCAAGGGTATAAAAGGGTATATAACGCGGACCAAGATCTACACGCCAGTGTTAAAAAGTCTTTGATAAGTTATTTTCATAGCGTAGAATATAACGCGGATTTTACTGAACACGCTCGTATTAAATAACCCTGAAATATAGCAAATAAAACAGGTTTATTACTCCGGATTTTAAAGTGAAACATCCGGTATATATTCGTTGAATTTCACCCAAATTTTATTCTCAAATCCGCTCCGGGTTAAAATGTCTATCCAATGTAATATTTAGTCTACTTAATAATCCAGATATTCTTAGATCCGTGTTATATTCTATACGGATTACAAAAACACCAGCTTGTTTTTTCAATATTTCTCCCTGTAATTTATATTTTTTCATATAAAAATCAAACAAAAAACACCTTTACTAACAATCATGTCATTAGACATCCACAACGCAATGTACCAAAAATTCCATAATAGTTCATCATAATAGTACTATAATTTGAACAAGTGACAATGCTTAAAACCACGAGAAGTCTAAATCTTCGATACTCTTCTGCTACCTTCAGATTCATCTTCTCCAAGAATTGAGTTTTGACCTATTAAATCAATAAGAGAAGAGAAATTAGCTTATAATCTTTATGGTATGAAATAATGTAAACTAGAACTACAAAGAGCAGCAGATACTTTTAAGGCCCCCTATGACAGATTAATTGTCATTGACTACATGCCCTCATATTTTTAAGTCAGAACAACAGATACTTTGAAACTCAAAAATAGAAATAAAAACATAGAAATAGAAGAAATAGAAATACTGAAACACACAAACTAAAAAAAACAAGCTCAAGAAGGTTGACTTCTTAAACTGTGAATCTCTCTATCTCTCCTTCAATCTAATTTATGCAATTTATTTTTGCATTTGATGCATTCCAAATACATATTATTTATTATTCCGAGCTGCCGCTCTGTTAAAGACAAATGAAGCGTCAAGCTTACTGGAAAACCTAATCGCTCTAGGCATGAGGCCGAATGCAACATCCTACAGTGTGCTTGTGGATGCCCATTTAATTAGTCATGACCCAGCAGGTTGAGATTATCAGGGAATTGCCCTAATCTGTCTAGGCATGAGGCCAAATGCAACATCCTACAATATGCTTCCGAGTTGTCACTCTGTTACAGAGTTAAGCTCAATCCTAATCATCTCGTAGCTTCCATGTACTAGTATATTATAGTTTTAACTATAATTGCCTAGCAGGTTGAGATTATCAGGGAATTGAACTTCCCATCAATATTTTTGGGTTTAATAATTGTACTGTTTATTGTGAGACAATATGCAAATCCAGAGCTTAGGAATAAGTTAACACCCTAATAAAAGATGATATTTGCTGGGGTTTCAGTTCTTTTTCAAATTCTCTTGTTCATCACCTCTCAGATTGGCAGGCAATATCATTCTGTTTGATAGTAACACAGGTTAATGAGCCTTCCTATTATGGTACTCCAAAAAGACGGCCACTTTGATCTCTTATTCATCACATCTAGCAAACCAAAGGTATGCTTCTAAGTTTTTAACGGCTGACATGTTTTTGTTACTCCAAAAGATTTCCTTCTAAAGAGCAGTAACTTACCTTATTTATGTGATAGAGCACATCTTTCGCAATGGGATGATTAGCATGCTGCAAATGGATACGGATCTGCAGAAAGAGAAATGTAAAACACTTTAATGAAAAAATATAATTATTTCATTAGAAACTTCAAGAAACAAATAAATATTTTTTGGAAAAGCTTTAGACAGTTATGGAGGAGGTATAAATGCTAACCTGATGTGTCCTGCCAGTGACTGGTTTACAAAGAATTGTGCTATAACTTCCATTTGTATCTATCCTTACTTAGTACAAGCAGCTTTTCCCTTCAGGGGAGCATCACAACAACCTTCTCTAACCTACACTAACACAAGTAAATTTACAACAGTAATTTATGTAACTGAAAAACCACAATAAGAGAGCATGGACAATAACAAATCAAAGTTGACTACCTAAAACTCATAATAGTGAGCCTCACTTACGTTGAAATATCACATTCAATAAGTTTAAAGGCTAGTTTAAGTGGTTTACCTCCACTGTGCTCCTTCCTTCTCAAGAATTACAGCTTACATTTGCATCCACTACTAGCTAGCAAATAAAAAACTTGTGTTATATGTAAGGTTCAATGTGTTTTGTCAAAATACAGTATTGCCCAGTGCAACAAACATATATCACTGAATTCAACATTATCAAAAGTTAAAAGATGCTTATAAAGAATTTGATAAGGAGAAATGTAATTTATAAGACTAATCTGCCATAGAAAGACAACACAGATTTACTTCGAAAAACAAATCAAATTTTCGTAGTCCGAAAGTCTAAGCAACTTCATTTGCACAGAACCACGAAATAATGAAATTAATATAACAGGAAAGGAATATGTATATGAATGTGTATCAATACGCGAATGTTTAAATGCATATATTTCACCTATATAAATCCTTTATTTGTATCAAAGCTCCCAATGTGCATGCTTTTAGTGTAGAACCATGGGTATATATTATAAGAGATAGAAAATAGAGTAGACTTTGATAAGGAGTAGAATAAGGAAATGCCTCACCATCTGGAAAGACACCAACAACGTTTGCAATATATTGTTTTTTATCAAGCCAGCTTCAATCTGTGAGGGTCATGAAAGTTTCTTCTGAGTGCCAATATTTTAAAAGAGTATGTCTTGTTTCAAGTCTAATCTAGGCAACTGCAACAGCTGGCAAGCAAAGAAAAATATCACCTATCCATCTAGGTATACCTTTTTATAAAAAATTCAAATTTGTAAAACATCCTAACCTGCTGTCTGAAGCTATCAGGTTTAGTAGGACTTGGCGCCAAAATCATACCTTGATAACAAAAACATGACCGTCTTTTTGGAGTAGCACAATAGGAAGAGTCCACCAAAAACATCAAATCAATCAGATAAATCAAGAAAATACATTGATAACAATACAAAATATTGTTCAAACGAGCAAAGAATGAAGTACACTCTTTCAGACTGCATAATACTAAAACATAAAAAATTTGGTTTCATGGGCATGCCATTAACACTGCTCTACTTCCTTCCCTACCATGATCATGTCCTTTTGGCATCTCCATGGAAGAAAATAAGTAGAAAAGGCCAATCCAGTCATACAAGATTTTTGATGTCAGTAAAGTTTGATGGTTTAAAACTAGGAAAGACTTATTGGAGCATAGGAAAAATGGCAAAATGAAAAAGAGAATTATGTATGGAGCACAAGACCATTGAACAAGAAGAAACTCTTATGATAAAATATGTTATATTTTTATACAGTATATTTACTCTACATTCCAAATCCAGTTGCTTGTGCAGATATACTCAAAGAGTTAAACATGGTACCCAACTTCAAATTTGACAACAAATCCATTTATCAGTAACTAGTGATGATAGCAAAGAATGTGATCAATCCCAGCTTACCAAAATTGTATCTTCCAAAACAAATCTTCATTCTCTACCAGTACCATCAAGAGATAAGGTCCAATGCACCATTAGCTTCCAAAGCTTTCTCTATCTGCGGGACAAAATGACAGAATGGAGATGAGCACTTTGTCTAGTAATTCACAAATTTAATCCCCAATTTGGGCACTAATTGGTTCAGAATAGATCCAATGGAGCCGCTCAGATAAAATATTACATGTATGAGGGAGTACGGAAACAACACAAATTCAGATGACAATCTTAATTTCAACTTCTACTAATTCTAAGGCTTGATCTATACAGAAACTGATAAGTGAATCATCAGATATCACCAAGTTGAAACAAAAATCTTAATTTGAACTTCAACAATCCCAAAACTCAATCTATGCAGAAAGTGATAAAGTTAAACATCAGGTTATCATTAACTTGAAATGACATACGATACTATTCAACTGCTAAGCATTCAATTTCATTTACTACACTAGCCTCCTTCTATACTGAAGCAAAAAAGAAGGAAGCAATTTCCAGAAAACTACCTTCTTAGGAGTTGAACACATCATGTGGCATGAACAGAATCTGCTCTTGGAGACACGCAAAGTGAGAGCTATTGTAATTGGTAATTGAGTTGATTAACCAATTGAAAATCAGATTTCTAGCAGAAAATTTAATTAATCAGTAACCACAAACAAAAGCATATTGCAGGCAGTACAAAAAACCGTGGAATTACACAGATGATCGCTCATAAAATCAAGATTACCTTAAGAGGTCAAACCAACTCCGAAACCCAAATTCATCAAGATGATTGAATATTAAGCAACTCAAATACTCCGATAACTTTGATATTATTGGGGAAAAGAAACAATTGAGAACTAATTAGAAAAGCATTCTCTAGGGTTTCAAATTCCATACGTAATTCTGTGCATAAGAAAGAAAGAAGGTGAAAAAGAGAGAGCAGGTGATGGAAGGGTGGATCGATGGGAGGAAGATGAAACTCGAAGGTGGCAGTGCGGGCTCGGAGATGGCAGCTTGGGCTCGAGAGTTTGGAGATGGCAGATTGGAGATGGCGTGTGTGAAATGCGTGCTAGGTTTAGAAAAGGGATGGGTTTAGAGAGGAAATAAGTTAAGGTAAAATATATACCGGATATTTATTTTGGGGGGGTAAATAACTAGTATTTTAACACGGATTTTAAAAATCTGTGGTCTATACGGAATATTTCCATCTTACCGAGACAATATATAGCGGGCTTTTTTTTAATGGACAAATCCGGGTTATATACATAGCTAATATACCGGATATTTGTCAAAAATAACGCCCGGGTTATATTTGTTACGGTATTTATTACTAATAGAGAATATAACCGTGGCGTTTCAAAATTATATCCGGGTTTAAATCATTTTAAATACAAAAATTAAAAGGAAAATTGATTTTTTAATATTAATATGCCCTATTACACCGAGTATTTTAGATCCGGTATTTAATGTTTGGAGATAAAAAGTCATTTTTGTGGTAGTGTATATTTTTGTAACACATGTATAAAGATAAATACGCACAGTGTAAAATACATTTATTAACCAATGTATATAGTTTATACTAGGTTGATGAGTTAAGCACAAGTATATACATTAGACTTCTTAACAACCGATGTATTATAACTACCATACTTTAATTTTGCGCCAAAGATTTCATCTACGCGCCCTGCTTTTTCACCAAAAATTAGCGCTAGCGCTCTCGTACATCCATCGTGCGCTGCTTCACCAAAAATAGAGTGCGAGATCCCTTGTACATCTGCTTCGCCAAAAACAGAGTGCGAGATCACCAAAAATAGAGTGCGAGATCCCGTGTACATCCATCGCGCGCTGCTTTGACAAAGACTTCTTCTTTTGTTGTTGAACGTAGCTTACAGGAGAGGGAGGAGTTAATTGCTTTGTTGAAGTTCCACCTGCTTCGTACTAAACACTCTCGACCTCCCTCATAGACGCAGTTTGTCGGCCTACAATTTCTTCGCCGGAACACTTGGCGGCCGACGCACAAGCAGTTGAAGATTGACCATCCGCTTCATCAAGGTCAGTAATTAAACGAATTAGGGTTCAAATTTGAAGTTCGAAATTGTTCTGCCGATTTGAATTTCGACTTTGAAGATCGACCATCCGCAATTTCGGCTCAATTAGGTTGTTTTTTAGGGTTTTTGCAATTAGGGTTCTAACTCTTCCTCTTCTTTCCTGATTTACTGCTCACATATGGATTGTTTTTTGGGATTTCGGTTTTAGGGTTCCTGATTAGGTTACTGATTTAGTTGTTCAACCATGGATTGGTGCTCTGAACAACTAATTTTGAACTTCAAATTTGAACCCTAATTCGTTTACTTATTCAGGCTCAGTTAGGTTACCGATTTAGTTGTTCATTTTTTATGTGTTAGTCAGTTTTTGATGTGCTGACAATTTTTGGTAGATTGATTGCGAGCTTAGTTGCTTTTAATTCATGTTGCAATTGATGTTTATAGTCATGATTTATTGCACAGTAATTGCTTCTTGAGAGGATTTCCCAAATACAATGTCCTAATCGAGCTATTAAA
Source organism: Phyllobates terribilis (assembly GCF_046119375.1). Lineage (NCBI taxonomy): Eukaryota > Metazoa > Chordata > Amphibia > Anura > Dendrobatidae > Phyllobates > Phyllobates terribilis. The sequence continues at coordinate 6,102 of NW_027370501.1, read as the reverse complement.
CAGAGATGTGTTATTCTTGCAGGCCCAAGCTACATCAAGCATATCTGTGTTAACTTAAAGAAGTGGGTTCATTGAAGATTAACTAAGTGTTTGTGTACACTTGGATGAAGCTAATATGCATAGACTAAGAGTTTCTCAGACACACACTGCTTTCTATATATTTTCTTCTAGAGGTTGCAGAGCTTTTACTGCCTGGATTCCACCATTGACAAAAAGAGAACTCACTGATGAAGAAGTGGCATCTCAAGTTATAATTTACTATTTAACTGTTTGGATCATAGTATTGTGCTATTTTTTACTTTTGAAGCTATTCATATGATTTTGGCAGGGTCACGAGGGAAAATTTACTGTTTATGTACATGCATCACAAGGAAAACCTGTACATCAAAGTCAATACTTCATTGATAGTGATATTCGTAGTGATAAGGTATGTGCAATGCTATATATGGAATCCACGGATTCTGGCTTTAACGACCATTTTTTATCTGTATCCAGATAAACTTTGTAATTAAGCTTGCAATTGATGAAACTCTGTTATAATATAAGGGCTTTAACTTGAAGGTAGTATGGGGTGATATCTCGATGGTTAATGCTGAGAGAAGGCTATTGGCTAATGCTTTAAGAGATCCTGATAATGAGCATTTTGTTTTACTGTCTGACAGGTTTCAAAATTATAAATACTAATTCTTTCTTCTCTCTGATTATTTTCCTGTGGTAGTGATCTATTTTTATATCTCCCATTTTGCAGTTTTGTATCCCTGCATGATTTTAATTATGTGTATCACTATCTACTATACACAAATGTCAGCTTCATTGATAGGTGAGTTCATTTTTTCAATCCATGAAGATGTTATACTGATTAACTGTATATATTAATGTTAACCAAGTCCTTGATTGTGCTTTCAGCTTCATTGACCCTGGTCCACATGAAATGCAAGTTATTCTTCACACATGTTCCCTGAAATTGAAGAGAAACATTTTCGAAAGGGTGTACATGTAACAAACAAACAAATACTTCATCAATTGGGCTTTTCAATTGATTGATGATAAGCTTATTACAGATACTACTACATGCAACTTTAAATAGGAAATAAAGTTAATATATAAGTCCTAATAAACTAATTCAATAAATCATCACCATTTAGTTAGTAGAGATGTGGAGGGACTGGGCAACTAAATCCTAGAAACTAGCTAAAGGGGAAACTACTGAAATTAAGTAATTAATTAAACAAATCCTAAAACTGTATAAGTAAGAAATCAGCTATGCAGGAACGTATTCAACCTGTTAGCACTGAATCAGGCTACCATTATCCAATTTAATATGTAATCTAATTTACTTGCCTTTGTCCACCACATCTGAAAATATCTAGACAGCAAAACATGTCTGTTGAATGTGCATTAATATTGGTAAATGTATAAAATAAGTGTTTAGTTTCTAATTGATGATGCATTATGCTTCTTTCTAGTGGTTCTCAATGAAGCGTCAACATGCTTTTAGTGACGATGGCTGACAATTTATACTACTCAAAGTTTCGAGATTATTGTCGAGTGAGTCTTACTTACTTTAGTCTGGAATTTGTGATTAGCTGTAATTTTTTCTCTCCTTTCTATTGCAATGTTCAAAGGACAAATTTGTTGTTTGCAATTCAACCACCTAAGGATTTTAGAAGTGAATATCCTGCTCTGAGTGGTCAGTTTTTGTTTATTATAGCCTTGTGGTTCACCTGTATTTGTCATATATATACTTTGATGTTATACAATGGTATATCATGCTTTTCCAACTAAAACAATCCTAGTTGCTAAGAGTTTGGATGGTATACTTGATAAGAGTTTCAGACCTCTTATTTAATGCCCTTAACAGATTATCCTTGTAAGTTGCGTGATTCATGGTTAAACAATGATACTGAATTGTCATTCCAATTTTTTTGTGGTGTATGACTTAGAGAAAGGATCTCACCTTATTATCATGTTGTACAACCTTGTTAGGATTTGCTGACTTGTTTAGTGAATTTTCTTGTCTTGTATCAGTTGTGTAAATTCAACTTATCTTTTCCAATAAACAAGTCACATTATTTTTTTAGACTATCATTTTGTCTTATTTCAAAGTTCGTTGTCCTTGGTTTTCAACATGATGAATGCAGCGAGGTAGAACAACTTCCAAAAGCTGCAACAATGGTTCAGTAAGGCATACATAAATCTATTTTGAAGTAGTTTTTAGAACACTTTGTTGTTGAATTTAGTCTGACATTGAAGGAATTGGTGGTAGATAGTTTTACAATGATATTGAAGATGAGATTAAATATGTATGATTTCAGTTGGAAGAGGGAGGAGGGGAAGATGAACCCTTGATCTTTACTCTATTATGTTTGTTATTTATGTTCTGTTTCTCTACTTGCGGCAGGTATGTTGATGTGATCCTCCAGCTGATTGATAAAGTAAGTGACTTTGTTAGCGATGACATATGATTCAGAGTGGTGCAATTTGTTACAAACAACAAAGATTTGCAGGTAATTTACTTTTTAAATATCTCTCTTGAAGGTCTATTTGGCAATCAATGTATCATTTTCTTTCTTCTATATGTTTCAGCCAAGCAGTGAAGGGCAGGGAATATCTCAAGAAATCTGTTGTACATGAGACAATGATCAAAGTAAGTTCCCTTTTTAGTCACTGCTAGATTTTCTTCCATTGAAAGATATGTATGTAGTAATTGCTATGACTGATAGGTCTGCTTTAGCCTTAGCTATCTCCATTTCTTTTATAGACCATGACTATGACCTCCTACATATGTGAATCGAATGGAAAGGTATTAAAGAGACGAATACTTAGATTTAGTAGATTACAGTATTAGCAAGATATAAGTGTGTTTATAAACATGTTCATGATGTAAATTATGCTCATGCAATACCTGAGAAGATGATTGACACATGCTAGATACATGACTTGGACCCAGTCCTGAATCATTGTAAATTGTACCTGCTTAGCTTTTTTATTTCATATCTTCAATATATTTTCTTATTATCACAGGTGAGCGCTTATATACTTGGAGAATTCAAATACCTTCTTGGAAGTCGCCCTGGATAACTCTTTAATCTTATACACGGGAAGCTTCCAACAGTTTCATAAGATCATATATACTAGTTACATTTTAATACCTATTACATTACACAACTAAATACTCTGTAAAGAACCCTAATGGAGACTGAATCAATTCCCATTTGTCCCGTTTGAATTCAGTATGATATGTCCGTTGTAGTGTGATTATGTTAACAAAACCTAGCTCAATTTTATATCGTGATGGTTATATTAGCTTAGGATATAAGAAAAATAACTACTATAGTGTGCTTGGCGTTAGTTTTGAAGCTCTTAGTTCTGATTCTAAGCATAGTTTTGAAGCTCTTGTGATAATTATTTCGCCTTTATCAAGAACTAACATATATATTATTAATATGTTGTATATTTGTTTTACAGGAAAAGGTTTTCGAAACTGATGTAGCTGCTACTTAGTTAGTTATGCGCTCCTCAATATTTAATTTGCTAGTTAGTACGTATGTTCAGAACTTGGTGTTGATCGAACATGCATGTTGAATTCGTAACATTAAGTGTTTGGAATGATTCTGGTAGTGTATATTATTGTACAATGTAAGAATCAATGTTTTTAATCTATATATGCGATGCTAGGTTAATTGCAATGATTCTGGTATATAACAGGGTTATATAAATATATGTATAAACATATGAAATTGGTTGGCGCCATACAAGAATGTACATGGGTTTTATATATTATACACCGGTTAGTCAACCTATCGATTTCACCTTTTACATGTGACTTATGATTTTAGATATCATTTTCAATGTGATATATAAACATGGAGTAGATGGGCGACAATACATTATACATGTGTTTATATTACTATATACACCGGATAGTCAACCTATCAATTTCACCTTTTACATGCGAATTATGATTTTAGATATCGGTTGTAATGTGGTGTATAAACATGGAGTAGATGGGCGACAATACATTATATATGTGTTTATATTACTATATACACCGGTTAATTATATCTTTTACACGTGTATAAATACCTTATACATCGGGTGTATAGGAAATGGACCAAAGTTGGGTGGCAGATTATACCTTGGATGTATGCGACATCGACTTTATACGTCAGATCGCAGTACAACGGTTATTAACCGGTGTATAAGTCCATATACATCCGGTGTAAAAAGGTTTTTTGTACTAGTGTTCCTTGCTTATTGCTTCTATTAGTGTAAATTATTGATGATTTTGTGATTAGATAAGGAAGATAAGATTATAATTATCTGGTTGTGATTCTAGTTCTTTTCGAATAGAAATAAGAACAACATTCAATACAAATGATAGAATCGTTATGTTTATTATGATCATCAATATGCTACTCAATACTAAAACGATATTTTTAAGTGCTTTCCTTTTATAAATCCATGAATTTGTTTTGCTTTGTTAGTTATAAATCATAACATAAAATCCCCTGGTGTTACTCTGATTTGCCTAAATTGAATACACAAGAATTATTAAAAATAAGAATCCTTCTTGTGAAGCGACACGTACATGTCATAGACTGTTATTAATCAGTTATTTAAATTCGTGTGATTTAATTGAGAGTTTGTCTCCTACTTTTACATAGAGTGATTCTCGGCGGAATAACAATCCTGCCAGAACATGCTGTTAGTGATGCAACAATATCCAAATAACTACAAATAAGTACTTAATTTTATCCAACAACTAAGAATGTACATGGTGTATCCAAAAATGTTCTTTCATGCACATATAATCGAAAAAAAAAGAAGAATGAGGATCAGTCATCATGAGTCGTGACATCTGCCTCATTCTCCACTATCGGCCTTCAGTTGCTAATCACTTATACAATTCATAACAACAAGATGTTAAACTTACAATCCAAGCAATATGAGATTCGATGTTAAGCTTACACCGAATAGATTATGAGTAAAGATCCAACTTAGTTGTGGCTGCTAAATAACAACAATCACCTAAGAAGGACGAAGATTAGGTTTGCAAGGATATGAGAATAGTAGCTCTTTAGGTTTGTTGACTGCATTGAATTAAACTTCACTTGAATCCTCTTTTTTTCACATGAAACATACATTTTTTTGGTAAAAGAGAGATCGGTGCTCTAGGGAATTTATAGATGAAAAAAGTTGAGTTACAACCAAGTAGAACGGGGTGTAGCCCATCCCCTTAAGTCCTCATCTAACAACTACAGAACACTCTCTGGAGAAGTCTCTAAAAAGAAAAAACCAAGCGGAAACAAGAAAGCGAAAGTGACTAACGAGTCTGTAACTCAGTTAGCTTCCCGGAACACATGACGGATCAAGCAATGCCAGTCCTACTAAAGAAGCTTGTCGCACGGTCGACAATGCTAAAAAGGGGATGGCAACGATCTATAGGTTTATTTATCAACAGAATCGCTAAAGACGAATCTGTTTCTAAACAAACCCTCCTGAAGCCATGGTTCCACGCCCAATCCAAAGCATCCAATATACCCCATAACTGGGCCATGGAAACCGTGCATGAACCGATATTATGTACAAACCCTCCAACCCAAGCATCCTCGGTGTCTCTAAAAACACCTAAAGTCGTGTCCCTTCCCTCCTTAACCGAGCCATCAGTATTGACCTTGATCCATCCCTCAGTTGGCGGACTCCAGCGGACCTGCACCCACCACTAGTACAAAGTTTGCTTTAAAATACACATAATAGAAAACGGTTGATAAAAATGTGTTGTCTTATGACTCTAAAAAAACGCGGATAACGGCTTTTTTTATGCCTGTTGTCTTTGGTGTAGAGTACTCACAACGGTTATTAGATACCCGTTATCTTAGATGACTTCTATATTTCACACAGCGGGTATTCAAGCATTTGTTATCTATCTGATGGAATATATGTCAACCATCCTAATCAACCGTTGTCATATATACACATACACAACTATACATAAACATCTGTTATCTATTGATAAACATACATAACCAACTGTTGTTTATATATAAACATACACAACTATACATAAACAACCGTTATCTATTGATAAACATAGACAAC
>NW_027370500.1:0-35588 GCF_046119375.1 Phyllobates terribilis | reverse complement strand
AAAACATGTTTTTCAATGGCAAAAATCAATGAATATTGTAAATGCACAAACAGTAATATCTCCACATTGCAAGGTGCAATTCTGAAATTTTTGCTTTTTCCTGCTAATCCTAGCATGATAAAGAAGATTCAAAGAGAGTGAGATGCCAGCTCCTTTCATTCAGTCAGTAGCTTCAAACATTTCTGGTATATGAAAAACATGTTTTTCAATGGCAAAAATCAATGAATATTGTAAATGCACAAACTAATATCTCAACATTGCACGGTGCAATTCTGAAATTTTTAGCTTTTTCCTGTTAATCCTAGCATGATAAAGAAGATTCAAAGAGAGTGAGATGCCAGCTCCTTTCATTCAGTCAGTAGCCTCAAACATTTCTGGTATATGAAAAACATGTTTTTCAATGGCAAAAATCAATGAATATTGTAAATGCACAAACAGTAATATCTCCACATTGCAAGGTGCAATTCTGAAATTTTTTGCTTTTTCCTGTTAATCCTAGCATGATAAAGAAGATTCAAAGAGAGTGAGATGCCAGCTCCTTTCATTCAGTCAGTAGCTTCAAACATTTCTGGTATATGAAAACATGTTTTCAATGGCAAAAATCAATGAATATTGTAAATGCACAAACAGTAATATCTCCACATTGCAAGGTGCAATTCTGAAATTTTTTGCTTTTTCCTGCTAATCCTAGCATGATAAAGAAGATTCAAAGAGAGTGAGATGCCAGCTCCTTTCATTCAGTCAGTAGCTTCAAACATTTCTGGTATATGAAAAACATGTTTTTCAATGGCAAAAATCAATGAATATTGTAAATGCACAAACAGTAATATCTCAACATTGCACGGTGCAATTCTGAAATTTTTAGCTTTTTCCTGTTAATCCTAGCATGATAAAGAAGATTCAAAGAGAGTGAGATGCCAGCTCCTTTCATTCAGTCAGTAGCCTCAAACATTTCTGGTATATGAAAAACATGTTTTTCAATGGCAAAAATCAATGAATATTGTAAATGCACAAACAGTAATATCTCCACATTGCAAGGTGCAATTCTGAAATTTTTTGCTTTTTCCTGTTAATCCTAGCATGATAAAGAAGATTCAAAGAGAGTGAGATGCCAGCTCCTTTCATTCAGTCAGTAGCTTCAAACATTTCTGGTATATGAAAAACATGTTTTTCAATGGCAAAAATCAATGAATATTGTAAATGCACAAACAGTAATATCTCCACATTGCAAGGTGCAATTCTGAAATTTTTTGCTTTTTCCTGCTAATCCTAGCATGATAAAGAAGATTCAAAGAGAGTGAGATGCCAGCTCCTTTCATTCAGTCAGTAGCTTCAAACATTTCTGGTATATGAAAAACATGTTTTTCAATGGCAAAAATCAATGAATATTGTAAATGCACAAACTATCTCCACATTGCACGGTGCAATGCTGAAATTTTTAGCTTTTTCCTGTTAATCCTAGCATGATAAAGAAGATTCAAAGAGAGTGAGATGCCAGCTCCTTTCATTCAGTAAGTAGCTTCAAACATTTCTGGTATATGAAAAACATGTTTTTCAATGGCAAAAATCAATGAATATTGTAAATGCACAAACAGTAATATCTCCACATTGCAAGGTGCAATTCTGAAATTTTTTGCTTTTTCCTGCTAATCCTAGCATGATAAAGAAGATTCAAAGACAGTGAGATGCCAGCTCCTTTCATTCAGTCAGTAGCTTCAAACATTTCTGGTATATGAAAAACATGTTTTTCAATGGCAAAAATCAATGAATATTGTAAATGCACAAACAGTAATATCTCCACATTGCACGGTGCAATTATGAAATTTTTAGCTTTTTCCTGTTAATCCTAGCATGATAAAGAAGATTCAAAGAGAGTGAGATGCCAGCTCCTTTCATTCAGTCAGTAGCTTCAAACATTTCTGGTATATGAAAAACATGTTTTTCAATGGCAAAAATCAATGAATATTGTAAATGCACAAACAGTAATATCTCCACATTGCAAGGTGCAATTCTGAAATTTTTTGCTTTTTCCTGCTAATCCTAGCATGATAAAGAAGATTCAAAGAGAGTGAGATGCCAGCTCCTTTCATTCAGTCAGTAGCTTCAAACATTTCTGGTATATGAAAAACATGTTTTTCAATGGCAAAAATCAATGAATATTGTAAATGCACAAACAGTAATATCTCAACATTGCACGGTGCAATTCTGAAATTTTTAGCTTTTTCCTGTTAATCCTAGCATGATAAAGAAGATTCAAAGAGAGTGAGATGCCAGCTCCTTTCATTCAGTCAGTAGCCTCAAACATTTCTGGTATATGAAAAACATGTTTTTCAATGGCAAAAATCAATGAATATTGTAAATGCACAAACAGTAATATCTCCACATTGCAAGGTGCAATTCTGAAATTTTTTGCTTTTTCCTGTTAATCCTAGCATGATAAAGAAGATTCAAAGAGAGTGAGATGCCAGCTCCTTTCATTCAGTCAGTAGCTTCAAACATTTCTGGTATATGAAAAACATGTTTTTCAATGGCAAAAATCAATGAATATTGTAAATGCACAAACAGTAATATCTCCACATTGCAAGGTGCAATTCTGAAATTTTTTGCTTTTTCCTGCTAATCCTAGCATGATAAAGAAGATTCAAAGAGAGTGAGATGCCAGCTCCTTTCATTCAGTCAGTAGCTTCAAACATTTCTGGTATATGAAAAACATGTTTTTCAATGGCAAAAATCAATGAATATTGTAAATGCACAAACAGTAATATCTCAACATTGCACGGTGCAATTCTGAAATTTTTAGCTTTTTCCTGTTAATCCTAGCATGATAAAGAAGATTCAAAGAGAGTGAGATGCCAGCTCCTTTCATTCAGTCAGTAGCCTCAAACATTTCTGGTATATGAAAAACATGTTTTTCAATGGCAAAAATCAATGAATATTGTAAATGCACAAACAGTAATATCTCCACATTGCAAGGTGCAATTCTGAAATTTTTTGCTTTTTCCTGTTAATCCTAGCATGATAAAGAAGATTCAAAGAGAGTGAGATGCCAGCTCCTTTCATTCAGTCAGTAGCTTCAAACATTTCTGGTATATGAAAAACATGTTTTTCAATGGCAAAAATCAATGAATATTGTAAATGCACAAACAGTAATATCTCCACATTGCACGGTGCAATTCTGAAATTTTTTGCTTTTTCCTGCTAATCCTAGCATGATAAAGAAGATTCAAAGAGAGTGAGATGCCAGCTCCTTTCATTCAGTCAGTAGCTTCAAACATTTCTGGTATATGAAAAACATGTTTTTCAATGGCAAAAATCAATGAATATTGTAAATGCACAAACAGTAATATCTCCACATTGCACGGTGCAATTCTGAAATTTTTAGCTTTTTCCTGTTAATCCTAGCATGATAAAGAAGATTCAAAGAGAGTGAGATGCCAGCTCCTTTCATTCAGTCAGTAGCTTCAAACATTTCTGGTATATGAAAAACATGTTTTTCAATGGCAAAAATCAATGAATATTGTAAATGCACAGTAATATCTCCACATTGCAAGGTGCAATTCTGAAATTTTTTGCTTTTTCCTGCTAATCCTAGCATGATAAAGAAGATTCAAAGAGAGTGAGATGCCAGCTCCTTTCATTCAGTCAGTAGCTTCAAACATTTCTGGTATATGAAAAACATGTTTTTCAATGGCAAAAATCAATGAATATTGTAAATGCACAACTATCTCCACATTGCACGGTGCAATGCTGAAATTTTTAGCTTTTTCCTGTTAATCCTAGCATGATAAAGAAGATTCAAAGAGAGTGAGATGCCAGCTCCTTTCATTCAGTCAGTAGCTTCAAACATTTCTGGTATATGAAAAACATGTTTTTCAATGGCAAAAATCAATGAATATTGTAAATGCACAAACAGTAATATCTCCACATTGCAAGGTGCAATTCTGAAATTTTTTTGCTTTTTCCTGTTAATCCTAGCATGATAAAGAAGATTCAAAGAGAGTGAGATGCCAGCTCCTTTCATTCAGTCAGTAGCTTCAAACATTTCTGGTATATGAAAAACGTTTTTCAATGGCAAAAATCAATGAATATTGTAAATGCACAAACAGTAATATCTCCACATTGCAAGGTGCAATTCTGAAATTTTTTGCTTTTTCCTGCTAATCCTAGCATGATAAAGAAGATTCAAAGAGAGTGAGATGCCAGCTCCTTTCATTCAGTCAGTAGCTTCAAACATTTCTGGTATATGAAAAACATGTTTTTCAATGGCAAAAATCAATGAATATTGTAAATGCACAAACAGTAATATCTCCACATTGCACGGTGCAATTCTGAAATTTTTAGCTTTTTCCTGTTAATCCTAGCATGATAAAGAAGATTCAAAGAGAGTGAGATGCCAGCTCCTTTCATTCAGTCAGTAGCTTCAAACATTTCTGGTATATGAAAAACATGTTTTTCAATGGCAAAAATCAATGAATATTGTAAATGCACAAACAGTAATATCTCCACATTGCAAGGTGCAATTCTGAAATTTTTTGCTTTTTCCTGCTAATCCTAGCATGATAAAGAAGATTCAAAGAGAGTGAGATGCCAGCTCCTTTCATTCAGTCAGTAGCTTCAAACATTTCTGGTATATGAAAAACATGTTTTTCAATGGCAAAAATCAATGAATATTGTAAATGCACAAACAGTAATATCTCCACATTGCACGGTGCAATTCTGAAATTTTTAGCTTTTTCCTGTTAATCCTAGCATGATAAAGAAGATTCAAAGAGAGTGAGATGCCAGCTCCTTTCATTCAGTCAGTAGCTTCAAACATTTCTGGTATATGAAAAACATGTTTTTCAATGGCAAAAATCAATGAATATTGTAAATGCACAAACAGTAATATCTCCACATTGCAAGGTGCAATTCTGAAATTTTTTGCTTTTTCCTGCTAATCCTAGCATGATAAAGAAGATTCAAAGAGAGTGAGATGCCAGCTCCTTTCATTCAGTCAGTAGCTTCAAACATTTCTGGTATATGAAAAACATGTTTTTCAATGGCAAAAATCAATGAATATTGTAAATGCACAAACAGTAATATCTCCACATTGCACGGTGCAATTATGAAATTTTTAGCTTTTTCCTGTTAATCCTAGCATGATAAAGAAGATTCAAAGAGAGTGAGATGCCAGCTCCTTTCATTCAGTCAGTAGCTTCAAACATTTCTGGTATATGAAAAACATGTTTTTCAATGGCAAAAATCAATGAATATTGTAAATGCACAAACAGTAATATCTCCACATTGCAAGGTGCAATTCTGAAATTTTTTGCTTTTTCCTGCTAATCCTAGCATGATAAAGAAGATTCAAAGAGAGTGAGATGCCAGCTCCTTTCATTCAGTCAGTAGCTTCAAACATTTCTGGTATATGAAAAACATGTTTTTCAATGGCAAAAATCAATGAATATTGTAAATGCACAAACAGTAATATCTCAACATTGCACGGTGCAATTCTGAAATTTTTAGCTTTTTCCTGTTAATCCTAGCATGATAAAGAAGATTCAAAGAGAGTGAGATGCCAGCTCCTTTCATTCAGTCAGTAGCCTCAAACATTTCTGGTATATGAAAAACATGTTTTTCAATGGCAAAAATCAATGAATATTGTAAATGCACAAACAGTAATATCTCCACATTGCAAGGTGCAATTCTGAAATTTTTTGCTTTTTCCTGTTAATCCTAGCATGATAAAGAAGATTCAAAGAGAGTGAGATGCCAGCTCCTTTCATTCAGTCAGTAGCTTCAAACATTTCTGGTATATGAAAAACATGTTTTTCAATGGCAAAAATCAATGAATATTGTAAATGCACAAACAGTAATATCTCCACATTGCAAGGTGCAATTCTGAAATTTTTTGCTTTTTCCTGCTAATCCTAGCATGATAAAGAAGATTCAAAGAGAGTGAGATGCCAGCTCCTTTCATTCAGTCAGTAGCTTCAAACATTTCTGGTATATGAAAAACATGTTTTTCAATGGCAAAAATCAATGAATATTGTAAATGCACAAACAGTAATATCTCCACATTGCAAGGTGCAATTCTGAAATTTTTTGCTTTTTCCTGCTAATCCTAGCATGATAAAGAAGATTCAAAGAGAGTGAGATGCCAGCTCCTTTCATTCAGTCAGTAGCTTCAAACATTTCTGGTATATGAAAAACATGTTTTTCAATGGCAAAAATCAATGAATATTGTAAATGCACAAACTAATATCTCCACATTGCACGGTGCAATGCTGAAATTTTTAGCTTTTTCCTGTTAATCCTAGCATGATAAAGAAGATTCAAAGAGAGTGAGATGCCAGCTCCTTTCATTCAGTCAGTAGCTTCAAACATTTCTGGTATATGAAAAACATGTTTTTCAATGGCAAAAATCAATGAATATTGTAAATGCACAAACAGTAATATCTCCACATTGCAAGGTGCAATTCTGAAAATTTTTGCTTTTTCCTGTTAATCCTAGCATGATAAAGAAGATTCAAAGAGAGTGAGATGCCAGCTCCTTTCATTCAGTCAGTAGCTTCAAACATTTCTGGTATATGAAAAACATGTTTTTCAATGGCAAAAATCAATGAATATTGTAAATGCACAAACAGTAATATCTCCACATTGCAAGGTGCAATTCTGAAATTTTTTGCTTTTTCCTGCTAATCCTAGCATGATAAAGAAGATTCAAAGAGAGTGAGATGCCAGCTCCTTTCATTCAGTCAGTAGCTTCAAACATTTCTGGTATATGAAAAACATGTTTTTCAATGGCAAAAATCAATGAATATTGTAAATGCACAAACAGTAATATCTCCACATTGCACGGTGCAATTCTGAAATTTTTAGCTTTTTCCTGTTAATCCTAGCATGATAAAGAAGATTCAAAGAGAGTGAGATGCCAGCTCCTTTCATTCAGTCAGTAGCTTCAAACATTTCTGGTATATGAAAAACATGTTTTTCAATGGCAAAAATCAATGAATATTGTAAATGCACAAACAGTAATATCTCCACATTGCAAGGTGCAATTCTGAAATTTTTTGCTTTTTCCTGCTAATCCTAGCATGATAAAGAAGATTCAAAGAGAGTGAGATGCCAGCTCCTTTCATTCAGTCAGTAGCTTCAAACATTTCTGGTATATGAAAAACATGTTTTTCAATGGCAAAAATCAATGAATATTGTAAATGCACAAACAGTAATATCTCCACATTGCACGGTGCAATTCTGAAATTTTTAGCTTTTTCCTGTTAATCCTAGCATGATAAAGAAGATTCAAAGAGAGTGAGATGCCAGCTCCTTTCATTCAGTCAGTAGCTTCAAACATTTCTGGTATATGAAAAACATGTTTTTCAATGGCAAAAATCAATGAATATTGTAAATGCACAAACAGTAATATCTCCACATTGCAAGGTGCAATTCTGAAATTTTTTGCTTTTTCCTGCTAATCCTAGCATGATAAAGAAGATTCAAAGACAGTGAGATGCCAGCTCCTTTCATTCAGTCAGTAGCTTCAAACATTTCTGGTATATGAAAAACATGTTTTTCAATGGCAAAAATCAATGAATATTGTAAATGCACAAACAGTAATATCTCCACATTGCACGGTGCAATTATGAAATTTTTAGCTTTTTCCTGTTAATCCTAGCATGATAAAGAAGATTCAAAGAGAGTGAGATGCCAGCTCCTTTCATTCAGTCAGTAGCTTCAAACATTTCTGGTATATGAAAAACATGTTTTTCAATGGCAAAAATCAATGAATATTGTAAATGCACAAACAGTAATATCTCCACATTGCAAGGTGCAATTCTGAAATTTTTTGCTTTTTCCTGCTAATCCAAGCATGATAAAGAAGATTCAAAGAGAGTGAGATGCCAGCTCCTTTCATTCAGTCAGTAGCTTCAAACATTTCTGGTATATGAAAAACATGTTTTTCAATGGCAAAAATCAATGAATATTGTAAATGCACAAACAGTAATATCTCAACATTGCACGGTGCAATTCTGAAATTTTTAGCTTTTTCCTGTTAATCCTAGCATGATAAAGAAGATTCAAAGAGAGTGAGATGCCAGCTCCTTTCATTCAGTCAGTAGCCTCAAACATTTCTGGTATATGAAAAACATGTTTTTCAATGGCAAAAATCAATGAATATTGTAAATGCACAAACAGTAATATCTCCACATTGCAAGGTGCAATTCTGAAATTTTTTGCTTTTTCCTGTTAATCCTAGCATGATAAAGAAGATTCAAAGAGAGTGAGATGCCAGCTCCTTTCATTCAGTCAGTAGCTTCAAACATTTCTGGTATATGAAAAACATGTTTTTCAATGGCAAAAATCAATGAATATTGTAAATGCACAAACAGTAATATCTCCACATTGCAAGGTGCAATTCTGAAATTTTTTGCTTTTTCCTGCTAATCCTAGCATGATAAAGAAGATTCAAAGAGAGTGAGATGCCAGCTCCTTTCATTCAGTCAGTAGCTTCAAACATTTCTGGTATATGAAAAACATGTTTTTCAATGGCAAAAATCAATGAATATTGTAAATGCACAAACAGTAATATCTCCACATTGCACGGTGCAATTCTGAAATTTTTAGCTTTTTCCTGTTAATCCTAGCATGATAAAGAAGATTCAAAGAGAGTGAGATGCCAGCTCCTTTCATTCAGTCAGTAGCTTCAAACATTTCTGGTATATGAAAAACATGTTTTTCAATGGCAAAAATCAATGAATATTGTAAATGCACAAACAGTAATATCTCCACATTGCAAGGTGCAATTCTGAAATTTTTTGCTTTTTCCTGCTAATCCTAGCATGATAAAGAAGATTCAAAGAGAGTGAGATGCCAGCTCCTTTCATTCAGTCAGTAGCTTCAAACATTTCTGGTATATGAAAAACATGTTTTTCAATGGCAAAAATCAATGAATATTGTAAATGCACAAACAGTAATATCTCCACATTGCACGGTGCAATTATGAAATTTTTAGCTTTTTCCTGTTAATCCTAGCATGATAAAGAAGATTCAAAGAGAGTGAGATGCCAGCTCCTTTCATTCAGTCAGTAGCTTCAAACATTTCTGGTATATGAAAAACATGTTTTTCAATGGCAAAAATCAATGAATATTGTAAATGCACAAACAGTAATATCTCCACATTGCAAGGTGCAATTCTGAAATTTTTTGCTTTTTCCTGCTAATCCTAGCATGATAAAGAAGATTCAAAGAGAGTGAGATGCCAGCTCCTTTCATTCAGTCAGTAGCTTCAAACATTTCTGGTATATGAAAAACATGTTTTTCAATGGCAAAAATCAATGAATATTGTAAATGCACAAACAGTAATATCTCCACATTGCACGGTGCAATTCTGAAATTTTTAGCTTTTTCCTGTTAATCCTAGCATGATAAAGAAGATTCAAAGAGAGTGAGATGCCAGCTCCTTTCATTCAGTCAGTAGCTTCAAACATTTCTGGTATATGAAAAACATGTTTTTCAATGGCAAAAATCAATGAATATTGTAAATGCACAAACAGTAATATCTCCACATTGCAAGGTGCAATTCTGAAATTTTTTGCTTTTTCCTGCTAATCCTAGCATGATAAAGAAGATTCAAAGAGAGTGAGATGCCAGCTCCTTTCATTCAGTCAGTAGCTTCAAACATTTCTGGTATATGAAAAACATGTTTTTCAATGGCAAAAATCAATGAATATTGTAAATGCACAAACAGTAATATCTCCACATTGCACGGTGCAATTCTGAAATTTTTAGCTTTTTCCTGTTAATCCTAGCATGATAAAGAAGATTCAAAGAGAGTGAGATGCCAGCTCCTTTCATTCAGTCAGTAGCTTCAAACATTTCTGGTATATGAAAAACATGTTTTTCAATGGCAAAAATCAATGAATATTGTAAATGCACAAACAGTAATATCTCCACATTGCAAGGTGCAATTCTGAAATGTTTTGCTTTTTCCTGCTAATCCTAGCATGATAAAGAAGATTCAGAGAGTGAGATGCCAGCTCCTTTCATTCAGTCAGTAGCTTCAAACATTTCTGGTATATGAAAAACATGTTTTTCAATGGCAAAAATCAATGAATATTGTAAATGCACAAACAGTAATATCTCCACATTGCAAGGTGCAATTCTGAAATTTTTTGCTTTTTCCTGTTAATCCTAGCATGATAAAGAAGATTCAAAGAGAGTGAGATGCCAGCTCCTTTCATTCAGTCAGTAGCTTCAAACATTTCTGGTATATGAAAAACATGTTTTTCAATGGCAAAAATCAATGAATATTGTAAATGCACAAACAGTAATATCTCCACATTGCACGGTGCAATTCTGAAATTTTTAGCTTTTTCCTGTTAATCCTAGCATGATAAAGAAGATTCAAAGAGAGTGAGATGCCAGCTCCTTTCATTCAGTCAGTAGCTTCAAACATTTCTGGTATATGAAAAACATGTTTTTCAATGGCAAAAATCAATGAATATTGTAAATGCACAAACAGTAATATCTCCACATTGCACGGTGCAATTCTGAAATTTTTAGCTTTTTCCTGTTAATCCTAGCATGATAAAGAAGATTCAAAGAGAGTGAGATGCCAGCTCCTTTCATTCAGTCAGTAGCTTCAAACATTTCTGGTATATGAAAAACATGTTTTTCAATGGCAAAAATCAATGAATATTGTAAATGCACAAACAGTAATATCTCCACATTGCAAGGTGCAATTCTGAAATTTTTTGCTTTTTCCTGCTAATCCTAGCATGATAAAGAAGATTCAAAGAGAGTGAGATGCCAGCTCCTTTCATTCAGTCAGTAGCTTCAAACATTTCTGGTATATGAAAAACATGTTTTTCAATGGCAAAAATCAATGAATATTGTAAATGCACAAACAGTAATATCTCCACATTGCACGGTGCAATTCTGAAATTTTTAGCTTTTTCCTGTTAATCCTAGCATGATAAAGAAGATTCAAAGAGAGTGAGATGCCAGCTCCTTTCATTCAGTCAGTAGCTTCAAACATTTCTGGTATATGAAAAACATGTTTTTCAATGGCAAAAATCAATGAATATTGTAAATGCACAAACAGTAATATCTCCACATTGCAAGGTGCAATTCTGAAATTTTTTGCTTTTTCCTGTTAATCCTAGCATGATAAAGAAGATTCAAAGAGAGTGAGATGCCAGCTCCTTTCATTCAGTCAGTAGCTTCAAACATTTCTGGTATATGAAAAACATGTTTTTCAATGGCAAAAATCAATGAATATTGTAAATGCACAAACAGTAATATCTCCACATTGCAAGGTGCAATTCTGAAATTTTTTGCTTTTTCCTGCTAATCCTAGCATGATAAAGAAGATTCAAAGAGAGTGAGATGCCAGCTCCTTTCATTCAGTCAGTAGCTTCAAACATTTCTGGTATATGAAAAACATGTTTTTCAATGGCAAAAATCAATGAATATTGTAAATGCACAAACAGTAATATCTCCACATTGCACGGTGCAATTCTGAAATTTTTAGCTTTTTCCTGTTAATCCTAGCATGATAAAGATTCAAAAAGAGTGAGATGCCAGCTCCTTTCATTCAGTCAGTAGCTTCAAACATTTCTGGTATATGAAAAACATGTTTTTCAATGGCAAAAATCAATGAATATTGTAAATGCACAAACAGTAATATCTCCACATTGCAAGGTGCAATTCTGAAATTTTTTGCTTTTTCCTGCTAATCCTAGCATGATAAAGAAGATTCAGAGAGTGAGATGCCAGCTCCTTTCATTCAGTCAGTAGCTTCAAACATTTCTGGTATATGAAAAACATGTTTTTCAATGGCAAAAATCAATGAATATTGTAAATGCACAAACAGTAATATCTCCACATTGCAAGGTGCAATTCTGAAATTTTTTGCTTTTTCCTGTTAATCCTAGCATGATAAAGAAGATTCAAAGAGAGTGAGATGCCAGCTCCTTTCATTCAGTCAGTAGCTTCAAACATTTCTGGTATATGAAAAACATGTTTTTCAATGGCAAAAATCAATGAATATTGTAAATGCACAAACAGTAATATCTCCACATTGCACGGTGCAATTCTGAAATTTTTAGCTTTTTCCTGTTAATCCTAGCATGATAAAGAAGATTCAAAGAGAGTGAGATGCCAGCTCCTTTCATTCAGTCAGTAGCTTCAAACATTTCTGGTATATGAAAAACATGTTTTTCAATGGCAAAAATCAATGAATATTGTAAATGCACAAACAGTAATATCTCCACATTGCAAGGTGCAATTCTGAAATTTTTTGCTTTTTCCTGCTAATCCTAGCATGATAAAGAAGATTCAAAGAGAGTGAGATGCCAGCTCCTTTCATTCAGTCAGTAGCTTCAAACATTTCTGGTATATGAAAAACATGTTTTTCAATGGCAAAAATCAATGAATATTGTAAATGCACAAACAGTAATATCTCCACATTGCACGGTGCAATTCTGAAATTTTTAGCTTTTTCCTGTTAATCCTAGCATGATAAAGAAGATTCAAAGAGAGTGAGATGCCAGCTCCTTTCATTCAGTCAGTAGCTTCAAACATTTCTGGTATATGAAAAACATGTTTTTCAATGGCAAAAATCAATGAATATTGTAAATGCACAAACAGTAATATCTCCACATTGCAAGGTGCAATTCTGAAATTTTTTGCTTTTTCCTGCTAATCCTAGCATGATAAAGAAGATTCAAAGACAGTGAGATGCCAGCTCCTTTCATTCAGTCAGTAGCTTCAAACATTTCTGGTATATGAAAAACATGTTTTTCAATGGCAAAAATCAATGAATATTGTAAATGCACAAACAGTAATATCTCCACATTGCACGGTGCAATTATGAAATTTTTAGCTTTTTCCTGTTAATCCTAGCATGATAAAGAAGATTCAAAGAGAGTGAGATGCCAGCTCCTTTCATTCAGTCAGTAGCTTCAAACATTTCTGGTATATGAAAAACATGTTTTTCAATGGCAAAAATCAATGAATATTGTAAATGCACAAAGAGTAATATCTCCACATTGCAAGGTGCAATTCTGAAATTTTTTGCTTTTTCCTGCTAATCCAAGCATGATAAAGAAGATTCAAAGAGAGTGAGATGCCAGCTCCTTTCATTCAGTCAGTAGCTTCAAACATTTCTGGTATATGAAAAACATGTTTTTCAATGGCAAAAATCAATGAATATTGTAAATGCACAAACAGTAATATCTCAACATTGCACGGTGCAATTCTGAAATTTTTAGCTTTTTCCTGTTAATCCTAGCATGATAAAGAAGATTCAAAGAGAGTGAGATGCCAGCTCCTTTCATTCAGTCAGTAGCCTCAAACATTTCTGGTATATGAAAAACATGTTTTTCAATGGCAAAAATCAATGAATATTGTAAATGCACAAACAGTAATATCTCCACATTGCAAGGTGCAATTCTGAAATTTTTTGCTTTTTCCTGTTAATCCTAGCATGATAAAGAAGATTCAAAGAGAGTGAGATGCCAGCTCCTTTCATTCAGTCAGTAGCTTCAAACATTTCTGGTATATGAAAAACATGTTTTTCAATGGCAAAAATCAATGAATATTGTAAATGCACAAACAGTAATATCTCCACATTGCAAGGTGCAATTCTGAAATTTTTTGCTTTTTCCTGCTAATCCTAGCATGATAAAGAAGATTCAAAGAGAGTGAGATGCCAGCTCCTTTCATTCAGTCAGTAGCTTCAAACATTTCTGGTATATGAAAAACATGTTTTTCAATGGCAAAAATCAATGAATATTGTAAATGCACAAACAGTAATATCTCCACATTGCACGGTGCAATTCTGAAATTTTTAGCTTTTTCCTGTTAATCCTAGCATGATAAAGAAGATTCAAAGAGAGTGAGATGCCAGCTCCTTTCATTCAGTCAGTAGCTTCAAACATTTCTGGTATATGAAAAACATGTTTTTCAATGGCAAAAATCAATGAATATTGTAAATGCACAAACAGTAATATCTCCACATTGCAAGGTGCAATTCTGAAATTTTTTGCTTTTTCCTGCTAATCCTAGCATGATAAAGAAGATTCAAAGAGAGTGAGATGCCAGCTCCTTTCATTCAGTCAGTAGCTTCAAACATTTCTGGTATATGAAAAACATGTTTTTCAATGGCAAAAATCAATGAATATTGTAAATGCACAAACAGTAATATCTCCACATTGCACGGTGCAATTATGAAATTTTTAGCTTTTTCCTGTTAATCCTAGCATGATAAAGAAGATTCAAAGAGAGTGAGATGCCAGCTCCTTTCATTCAGTCAGTAGCTTCAAACATTTCTGGTATATGAAAAACATGTTTTTCAATGGCAAAAATCAATGAATATTGTAAATGCACAAACAGTAATAACTCCACATTGCAAGGTGCAATTCTGAAATTTTTTGCTTTTTCCTGCTAATCCTAGCATGATAAAGAAGATTCAAAGAGAGTGAGATGCCAGCTCCTTTCATTCAGTCAGTAGCTTCAAACATTTCTGGTATATGAAAAACATGTTTTTCAATGGCAAAAATCAATGAATATTGTAAATGCACAAACAGTAATATCTCAACATTGCACGGTGCAATTCTGAAATTTTTAGCTTTTTCCTGTTAATCCTAGCATGATAAAGAAGATTCAAAGAGAGTGAGATGCCAGCTCCTTTCATTCAGTCAGTAGCTTCAAACATTTCTGGTATATGAAAAACATGTTTTTCAATGGCAAAAATCAATGAATATTGTAAATGCACAAACAGTAATATCTCCACATTGCAAGGTGCAATTCTGAAATTTTTTGCTTTTTCCTGTTAATCCTAGCATGATAAAGAAGATTCAAAGAGAGTGAGATGCCAGCTCCTTTCATTCAGTCAGTAGCTTCAAACATTTCTGGTATATGAAAAACATGTTTTTCAATGGCAAAAATCAATGAATATTGTAAATGCACAAACAGTAATATCTCCACATTGCAAGGTGCAATTCTGAAATTTTTTGCTTTTTCCTGCTAATCCTAGCATGATAAAGAAGATTCAAAGAGAGTGAGATGCCAGCTCCTTTCATTCAGTCAGTAGCTTCAAACATTTCTGGTATATGAAAAACATGTTTTTCAATGGCAAAAATCAATGAATATTGTAAATGCACAAACAGTAATATCTCCACATTGCACGGTGCAATTCTGAAATTTTTAGCTTTTTCCTGTTAATCCTAGCATGATAAAGAAGATTCAAAGAGAGTGAGATGCCAGCTCCTTTCATTCAGTCAGTAGCTTCAAACATTTCTGGTATATGAAAAACATGTTTTTCAATGGCAAAAATCAATGAATATTGTAAATGCACAAACAGTAATATCTCCACATTGCAAGGTGCAATTCTGAAATTTTTTGCTTTTTCCTGCTAATCCTAGCATGATAAAGAAGATTCAAAGAGAGTGAGATGCCAGCTCCTTTCATTCAGTCAGTAGCTTCAAACATTTCTGGTATATGAAAAACATGTTTTTCAATGGCAAAAATCAATGAATATTGGAAATGCACAAACAGTAATATCTCCACATTGCACGGTGCAATTCTGAAATTTTTAGCTTTTTCCTGTTAATCCTAGCATGATAAAGAAGATTCAAAGAGAGTGAGATGCCAGCTCCTTTCATTCAGTCAGTAGCTTCAAACATTTCTGGTATATGAAAAACATGTTTTTCAATGGCAAAAATCAATGAATATTGTAAATGCACAAACAGTAATATCTCCACATTGCAAGGTGCAATTCTGAAATGTTTTGCTTTTTCCTGCTAATCCTAGCATGATAAAGAAGATTCAGAGAGTGAGATGCCAGCTCCTTTCATTCAGTCAGTAGCTTCAAACATTTCTGGTATATGAAAAACATGTTTTTCAATGGCAAAAATCAATGAATATTGTAAATGCACAAACAGTAATATCTCCACATTGCAAGGTGCAATTCTGAAATTTTTTGCTTTTTCCTGTTAATCCTAGCATGATAAAGAAGATTCAAAGAGAGTGAGATGCCAGCTCCTTTCATTCAGTCAGTAGCTTCAAACATTTCTGGTATATGAAAAACATGTTTTTCAATGGCAAAAATCAATGAATATTGTAAATGCACA
The DNA here is from genome assembly GCF_046119375.1 of Phyllobates terribilis. Taxonomy (NCBI): domain Eukaryota; kingdom Metazoa; phylum Chordata; class Amphibia; order Anura; family Dendrobatidae; genus Phyllobates; species Phyllobates terribilis. The sequence goes on along the minus strand of NW_027370500.1, from coordinate 19,470 downwards.
AACAGTAATATCTCCACATTGCACGGTGCAATTCTGAAATTTTTAGCTTTTTCCTGTTAATCCTAGCATGATAAAGAAGATTCAAAGAGAGTGAGATGCCAGCTCCTTTCATTCAGTCAGTAGCTTCAAACATTTCTGGTATATGAAAAACATGTTTTTCAATGGCAAAAATCAATGAATATTGTAAATGCACAAACAGTAATATCTCCACATTGCACGGTGCAATTCTGAAATTTTTAGCTTTTTCCTGTTAATCCTAGCATGATAAAGAAGATTCAAAGAGAGTGAGATGCCAGCTCCTTTCATTCAGTCAGTAGCTTCAAACATTTCTGGTATATGAAAAACATGTTTTTCAATGGCAAAAATCAATGAATATTGTAAATGCACAAACAGTAATATCTCCACATTGCAAGGTGCAATTCTGAAATTTTTTGCTTTTTCCTGCTAATCCTAGCATGATAAAGAAGATTCAAAGAGAGTGAGATGCCAGCTCCTTTCATTCAGTCAGTAGCTTCAAACATTTCTGGTATATGAAAAACATGTTTTTCAATGGCAAAAATCAATGAATATTGTAAATGCACAAACAGTAATATCTCCACATTGCACGGTGCAATTCTGAAATTTTTAGCTTTTTCCTGTTAATCCTAGCATGATAAAGAAGATTCAAAGAGAGTGAGATGCCAGCTCCTTTCATTCAGTCAGTAGCTTCAAACATTTCTGGTATATGAAAAACATGTTTTTCAATGGCAAAAATCAATGAATATTGTAAATGCACAAACAGTAATATCTCCACATTGCAAGGTGCAATTCTGAAATTTTTTGCTTTTTCCTGCTAATCCTAGCATGATAAAGAAGATTCAAAGAGAGTGAGATGCCAGCTCCTTTCATTCAGTCAGTAGCTTCAAACATTTCTGGTATATGAAAAACATGTTTTTCAATGGCAAAAATCAATGAATATTGTAAATGCACAAACAGTAATATCTCCACATTGCACGGTGCAATTCTGAAATTTTTAGCTTTTTCCTGTTAATCCTAGCATGATAAAGATTCAAAGAGAGTGAGATGCCAGCTCCTTTCATTCAGTCAGTAGCTTCAAACATTTCTGGTATATGAAAAACATGTTTTTCAATGGCAAAAATCAATGAATATTGTAAATGCACAAACAGTAATATCTCCACATTGCAAGGTGCAATTCTGAAATTTTTTGCTTTTTCCTGCTAATCCTAGCATGATAAAGAAGATTCAGAGAGTGAGATGCCAGCTCCTTTCATTCAGTCAGTAGCTTCAAACATTTCTGGTATATGAAAAACATGTTTTTCAATGGCAAAAATCAATGAATATTGTAAATGCACAAACAGTAATATCTCCACATTGCAAGGTGCAATTCTGAAATTTTTTGCTTTTTCCTGTTAATCCTAGCATGATAAAGAAGATTCAAAGAGAGTGAGATGCCAGCTCCTTTCATTCAGTCAGTAGCTTCAAACATTTCTGGTATATGAAAAACATGTTTTTCAATGGCAAAAATCAATGAATATTGTAAATGCACAAACAGTAATATCTCCACATTGCACGGTGCAATTCTGAAATTTTTAGCTTTTTCCTGTTAATCCTAGCATGATAAAGAAGATTCAAAGAGAGTGAGATTCCAGCTCCTTTCATTCAGTCAGTAGCTTCAAACATTTCTGGTATATGAAAAACATGTTTTTCAATGGCAAAAATCAATGAATATTGTAAATGCACAAACAGTAATATCTCCACATTGCACGGTGCAATTCTGAAATTTTTAGCTTTTTCCTGTTAATCCTAGCATGATAAAGAAGATTCAAAGAGAGTGAGATGCCAGCTCCTTTCATTCAGTCAGTAGCTTCAAACATTTCTGGTATATGAAAAACATGTTTTTCAATGGCAAAAATCAATGAATATTGTAAATGCACAAACAGTAATATCTCCACATTGCAAGGTGCAATTCTGAAATTTTTTGCTTTTTCCTGCTAATCCTAGCATGATAAAGAAGATTCAAAGAGAGTGAGATGCCAGCTCCTTTCATTCAGTCAGTAGCTTCAAACATTTCTGGTATATGAAAAACATGTTTTTCAATGGCAAAAATCAATGAATATTGTAAATGCACAAACAGTAATATCTCCACATTGCACGGTGCAATTCTGAAATTTTTAGCTTTTTCCTGTTAATCCTAGCATGATAAAGAAGATTCAAAGAGAGTGAGATGCCAGCTCCTTTCATTCAGTCAGTAGCTTCAAACATTTCTGGTATATGAAAAACATGTTTTTCAATGGCAAAAATCAATGAATATTGTAAATGCACAAACAGTAATATCTCCACATTGCAAGGTGCAATTCTGAAATTCTTTGCTTTTTCCTGTTAATCCTAGCATGATAAAGAAGATTCAAAGAGAGTGAGATGCCAGCTCCTTTCATTGTCAGTAGCTTCAAACATTTCTGGTATATGAAAAACATGTTTTTCAATGGCAAAAATCAATGAATATTGTAAATGCACAAACAGTAATATCTCCACATTGCAAGGTGCAATTCTGAAATTTTTTGCTTTTTCCTGCTAATCCTAGCATGATAAAGAAGATTCAAAGAGAGTGAGATGCCAGCTCCTTTCATTCAGTCAGTAGCTTCAAACATTTCTGGTATATGAAAAACATGTTTTTCAATGGCAAAAATCAATGAATATTGTAAATGCACAAACAGTAATATCTCCACATTGCACGGTGCAATGCTGAAATTTTTAGCTTTTTCCTGTTAATCCTAGCATGATAAAGAAGATTCAAAGAGAGTGAGATGCCAGCTCCTTTCATTCAGTCAGTAGCTTCAAACATTTCTGGTATATGAAAAACATGTTTTTCAATGGCAAAAATCAATGAATATTGTAAATGCACAAACAGTAATATCTCCACATTGCAAGGTGCAATTCTGAAATTTTTTGCTTTTTCCTGTTAATCCTAGCATGATAAAGAAGATTCAAAGAGAGTGAGATGCCAGCTCCTTTCATTCAGTCAGTAGCTTCAAACATTTCTGGTATATGAAAAACATGTTTTTCAATGGCAAAAATCAATGAATATTGTAAATGCACAAACAGTAATATCTCCACATTGCAAGGTGCAATTCTGAAATTTTTTGCTTTTTCCTGCTAATCCTAGCATGATAAAGAAGATTCAAAGAGAGTGAGATGCCAGCTCCTTTCATTCAGTCAGTAGCTTCAAACATTTCTGGTATATGAAAAACATGTTTTTCAATGGCAAAAATCAATGAATATTGTAAATGCACAAACAGTAATATCTCCACATTGCACGGTGCAATTCTGAAATTTTTAGCTTTTTCCTGTTAATCCTAGCATGATAAAGAAGATTCAAAGAGAGTGAGATGCCAGCTCCTTTCATTCAGTCAGTAGCTTCAAACATTTCTGGTATATGAAAAACATGTTTTTCAATGGCAAAAATCAATGAATATTGTAAATGCACAAACAGTAATATCTCCACATTGCAAGGTGCAATTCTGAAATTTTTTGCTTTTTCCTGCTAATCCTAGCATGATAAAGAAGATTCAAAGAGAGTGAGATGCCAGCTCCTTTCATTCAGTCAGTAGCTTCAAACATTTCTGGTATATGAAAAACATGTTTTTCAATGGCAAAAATCAATGAATATTGTAAATGCACAAACAGTAATATCTCCACATTGCACGGTGCAATTCTGAAATTTTTAGCTTTTTCCTGTTAATCCTAGCATGATAAAGAAGATTCAAAGAGAGTGAGATGCCAGCTCCTTTCATTCAGTCAGTAGCTTCAAACATTTCTGGTATATGAAAAACATGTTTTTCAATGGCAAAAATCAATGAATATTGTAAATGCACAAACAGTAATATCTCCACATTGCAAGGTGCAATTCTGAAATTTTTTGCTTTTTCCTGCTAATCCTAGCATGATAAAGAAGATTCAAAGACAGTGAGATGCCAGCTCCTTTCATTCAGTCAGTATCTTCAAACATTTCTGGTATATGAAAAACATGTTTTTCAATGGCAAAAATCAATGAATATTGTAAATGCACAAACAGTAATATCTCCACATTGCACGGTGCAATTATGAAATTTTTAGCTTTTTCCTGTTAATCCTAGCATGATAAAGAAGATTCAAAGAGAGTGAGATGCCAGCTCCTTTCATTCAGTCAGTAGCTTCAAACATTTCTGGTATATGAAAAACATGTTTTTCAATGGCAAAAATCAATGAATATTGTAAATGCACAAACAGTAATATCTCCACATTGCAAGGTGCAATTCTGAAATTTTTTGCTTTTTCCTGCTAATCCAAGCATGATAAAGAAGATTCAAAGAGAGTGAGATGCCAGCTCCTTTCATTCAGTCAGTAGCTTCAAACATTTCTGGTATATGAAAAACATGTTTTTCAATGGCAAAAATCAATGAATATTGTAAATGCACAAACAGTAATATCTCAACATTGCACGGTGCAATTCTGAAATTTTTAGCTTTTTCCTGTTAATCCTAGCATGATAAAGAAGATTCAAAGAGAGTGAGATGCCAGCTCCTTTCATTCAGTCAGTAGCCTCAAACATTTCTGGTATATGAAAAACATGTTTTTCAATGGCAAAAATCAATGAATATTGTAAATGCACAAACAGTAATATCTCCACATTGCAAGGTGCAATTCTGAAATTTTTTGCTTTTTCCTGTTAATCCTAGCATGATAAAGAAGATTCAAAGAGAGTGAGATGCCAGCTCCTTTCATTCAGTCAGTAGCTTCAAACATTTCTGGTATATGAAAAACATGTTTTTCAATGGCAAAAATCAATGAATATTGTAAATGCACAAACAGTAATATCTCCACATTGCAAGGTGCAATTCTGAAATTTTTTGCTTTTTCCTGCTAATCCTAGCATGATAAAGAAGATTCAAAGAGAGTGAGATGCCAGCTCCTTTCATTCAGTCAGTAGCTTCAAACATTTCTGGTATATGAAAAACATGTTTTTCAATGGCAAAAATCAATGAATATTGTAAATGCACAAACAGTAATATCTCCACATTGCACGGTGCAATTCTGAAATTTTTAGCTTTTTCCTGTTAATCCTAGCATGATAAAGAAGATTCAAAGAGAGTGAGATGCCAGCTCCTTTCATTCAGTCAGTAGCTTCAAACATTTCTGGTATATGAAAAACATGTTTTTCAATGGCAAAAATCAATGAATATTGTAAATGCACAAACAGTAATATCTCCACATTGCAAGGTGCAATTCTGAAATTTTTTGCTTTTTCCTGCTAATCCTAGCATGATAAAGAAGATTCAAAGAGAGTGAGATGCCAGCTCCTTTCATTCAGTCAGTAGCTTCAAACATTTCTGGTATATGAAAAACATGTTTTTCAATGGCAAAAATCAATGAATATTGTAAATGCACAAACAGTAATATCTCCACATTGCACGGTGCAATTATGAAATTTTTAGCTTTTTCCTGTTAATCCTAGCATGATAAAGAAGATTCAAATAGAGTGAGATGCCAGCTCCTTTCATTCAGTCAGTAGCTTCAAACATTTCTGGTATATGAAAAACATGTTTTTCAATGGCAAAAATCAATGAATATTGTAAATGCACAAACAGTAATATCTCCACATTGCAAGGTGCAATTCTGAAATTTTTTGCTTTTTCCTGCTAATCCTAGCATGATAAAGAAGATTCAAAGAGAGTGAGATGCCAGCTCCTTTCATTCAGTCAGTAGCTTCAAACATTTCTGGTATATGAAAAACATGTTTTTCAATGGCAAAAATCAATGAATATTGTAAATGCACAAACAGTAATATCTCCACATTGCACGGTGCAATTCTGAAATTTTTAGCTTTTTCCTGTTAATCCTAGCATGATAAAGAAGATTCAAAGAGAGTGAGATGCCAGCTCCTTTCATTCAGTCAGTAGCTTCAAACATTTCTGGTATATGAAAAACATGTTTTTCAATGGCAAAAATCAATGAATATTGTAAATGCACAAACAGTAATATCTCCACATTGCAAGGTGCAATTCTGAAATTTTTTGCTTTTTCCTGCTAATCCTAGCATGATAAAGAAGATTCAAAGAGAGTGAGATGCCAGCTCCTTTCATTCAGTCAGTAGCTTCAAACATTTCTGGTATATGAAAAACATGTTTTTCAATGGCAAAAATCAATGAATATTGTAAATGCACAAACAGTAATATCTCCACATTGCACGGTGCAATTCTGAAATTTTTAGCTTTTTCCTGTTAATCCTAGCATGATAAAGAAGATTCAAAGAGAGTGAGATGCCAGCTCCTTTCATTCAGTCAGTAGCTTCAAACATTTCTGGTATATGAAAAACATGTTTTTCAATGGCAAAAATCAATGAATATTGTAAATGCACAAACAGTAATATCTCCACATTGCAAGGTGCAATTCTGAAATGTTTTGCTTTTTCCTGCTAATCCTAGCATGATAAAGAAGATTCAGAGAGTGAGATGCCAGCTCCTTTCATTCAGTCAGTAGCTTCAAACATTTCTGGTATATGAAAAACATGTTTTTCAATGGCAAAAATCAATGAATATTGTAAATGCACAAACAGTAATATCTCCACATTGCAAGGTGCAATTCTGAAATTTTTTGCTTTTTCCTGTTAATCCTAGCATGATAAAGAAGATTCAAAGAGAGTGAGATGCCAGCTCCTTTCATTCAGTCAGTAGCTTCAAACATTTCTGGTATATGAAAAACATGTTTTTCAATGGCAAAAATCAATGAATATTGTAAATGCACAAACAGTAATATCTCCACATTGCACGGTGCAATTCTGAAATTTTTAGCTTTTTCCTGTTAATCCTAGCATGATAAAGAAGATTCAAAGAGAGTGAGATGCCAGCTCCTTTCATTCAGTCAGTAGCTTCAAACATTTCTGGTATATGAAAAACATGTTTTTCAATGGCAAAAATCAATGAATATTGTAAATGCACAAACAGTAATATCTCCACATTGCACGGTGCAATTCTGAAATTTTTAGCTTTTTCCTGTTAATCCTAGCATGATAAAGAAGATTCAAAGAGAGTGAGATGCCAGCTCCTTTCATTCAGTCAGTAGCTTCAAACATTTCTGGTATATGAAAAACATGTTTTTCAATGGCAAAAATCAATGAATATTGTAAATGCACAAACAGTAATATCTCCACATTGCAAGGTGCAATTCTGAAATTTTTTGCTTTTTCCTGCTAATCCTAGCATGATAAAGAAGATTCAAAGAGAGTGAGATGCCAGCTCCTTTCATTCAGTCAGTAGCTTCAAACATTTCTGGTATATGAAAAACATGTTTTTCAATGGCAAAAATCAATGAATATTGTAAATGCACAAACAGTAATATCTCCACATTGCACGGTGCAATTCTGAAATTTTTAGCTTTTTCCTGTTAATCCTAGCATGATAAAGAAGATTCAAAGAGAGTGAGATGCCAGCTCCTTTCATTCAGTCAGTAGCTTCAAACATTTCTGGTATATGAAAAACATGTTTTTCAATGGCAAAAATCAATGAATATTGTAAATGCACAAACAGTAATATCTCCACATTGCAAGGTGCAATTCTGAAATTTTTTGCTTTTTCCTGTTAATCCTAGCATGATAAAGAAGATTCAAAGAGAGTGAGATGCCAGCTCCTTTCATTCAGTCAGTAGCTTCAAACATTTCTGGTATATGAAAAACATGTTTTTCAATGGCAAAAATCAATGAATATTGTAAATGCACAAACAGTAATATCTCCACATTGCAAGGTGCAATTCTGAAATTTTTTGCTTTTTCCTGCTAATCCTAGCATGATAAAGAAGATTCAAAGAGAGTGAGATGCCAGCTCCTTTCATTCAGTCAGTAGCTTCAAACATTTCTGGTATATGAAAAACATGTTTTTCAATGGCAAAAATCAATGAATATTGTAAATGCACAAACAGTAATATCTCCACATTGCACGGTGCAATTCTGAAATTTTTAGCTTTTTCCTGTTAATCCTAGCATGATAAAGATTCAAAAAGAGTGAGATGCCAGCTCCTTTCATTCAGTCAGTAGCTTCAAACATTTCTGGTATATGAAAAACATGTTTTTCAATGGCAAAAATCAATGAATATTGTAAATGCACAAACAGTAATATCTCCACATTGCAAGGTGCAATTCTGAAATTTTTTGCTTTTTCCTGCTAATCCTAGCATGATAAAGAAGATTCAGAGAGTGAGATGCCAGCTCCTTTCATTCAGTCAGTAGCTTCAAACATTTCTGGTATATGAAAAACATGTTTTTCAATGGCAAAAATCAATGAATATTGTAAATGCACAAACAGTAATATCTCCACATTGCAAGGTGCAATTCTGAAATTTTTTGCTTTTTCCTGCTAATCCTAGCATGATAAAGAAGATTCAGAGAGTGAGATGCCAGCTCCTTTCATTCAGTCAGTAGCTTCAAACATTTCTGGTATATGAAAAACATGTTTTTCAATGGCAAAAATCAATGAATATTGTAAATGCACAAACAGTAATATCTCCACATTGCAAGGTGCAATTCTGAAATTTTTTGCTTTTTCCTGCTAATCCTAGCATGATAAAGAAGATTCAGAGAGTGAGATGCCAGCTCCTTTCATTCAGTCAGTAGCTTCAAACATTTCTGGTATATGAAAAACATGTTTTTCAATGGCAAAAATCAATGAATATTGTAAATGCACAAACAGTAATATCTCCACATTGCACGGTGCAATTCTGAAATTTTTAGCTTTTTCCTGTTAATCCTAGCATGATAAAGAAGATTCAAAGAGAGTGAGATGCCAGCTCCTTTCATTCAGTCAGTAGCTTCAAACATTTCTGGTATATGAAAAACATGTTTTTCAATGGCAAAAATCAATGAATATTGTAAATGCACAAACAGTAATATCTCCACATTGCAAGGTGCAATTCTGAAATTTTTTGCTTTTTCCTGCTAATCCTAGCATGATAAAGAAGATTCAAAGAGAGTGAGATGCCAGCTCCTTTCATTCAGTCAGTAGCTTCAAACATTTCTGGTATATGAAAAACATGTTTTTCAATGGCAAAAATCAATGAATATTGTAAATGCACAAACAGTAATATCTCCACATTGCACGGTGCAATTCTGAAATTTTTAGCTTTTTCCTGTTAATCCTAGCATGATAAAGAAGATTCAAAGAGAGTGAGATGCCAGCTCCTTTCATTCAGTCAGTAGCTTCAAACATTTCTGGTATATGAAAAACATGTTTTTCAATGGCAAAAATCAATGAATATTGTAAATGCACAAACAGTAATATCTCCACATTGCAAGGTGCAATTCTGAAATTTTTTGCTTTTTCCTGCTAATCCTAGCATGATAAAGAAGATTCAAAGACAGTGAGATGCCAGCTCCTTTCATTCAGTCAGTAGCTTCAAACATTTCTGGTATATGAAAAACATGTTTTTCAATGGCAAAAATCAATGAATATTGTAAATGCACAAACAGTAATATCTCCACATTGCACGGTGCAATTATGAAATTTTTAGCTTTTTCCTGTTAATCCTAGCATGATAAAGAAGATTCAAAGAGAGTGAGATGCCAGCTCCTTTCATTCAGTCAGTAGCTTCAAACATTTCTGGTATATGAAAAACATGTTTTTCAATGGCAAAAATCAATGAATATTGTAAATGCACAAAGAGTAATATCTCCACATTGCAAGGTGCAATTCTGAAATTTTTTGCTTTTTCCTGCTAATCCAAGCATGATAAAGAAGATTCAAAGAGAGTGAGATGCCAGCTCCTTTCATTCAGTCAGTAGCTTCAAACATTTCTGGTATATGAAAAACATGTTTTTCAATGGCAAAAATCAATGAATATTGTAAATGCACAAACAGTAATATCTCAACATTGCACGGTGCAATTCTGAAATTTTTAGCTTTTTCCTGTTAATCCTAGCATGATAAAGAAGATTCAAAGAGAGTGAGATGCCAGCTCCTTTCATTCAGTCAGTAGCCTCAAACATTTCTGGTATATGAAAAACATGTTTTTCAATGGCAAAAATCAATGAATATTGTAAATGCACAAACAGTAATATCTCCACATTGCAAGGTGCAATTCTGAAATTTTTTGCTTTTTCCTGTTAATCCTAGCATGATAAAGAAGATTCAAAGAGAGTGAGATGCCAGCTCCTTTCATTCAGTCAGTAGCTTCAAACATTTCTGGTATATGAAAAACATGTTTTTCAATGGCAAAAATCAATGAATATTGTAAATGCACAAACAGTAATATCTCCACATTGCAAGGTGCAATTCTGAAATTTTTTGCTTTTTCCTGCTAATCCTAGCATGATAAAGAAGATTCAAAGAGAGTGAGATGCCAGCTCCTTTCATTCAGTCAGTAGCTTCAAACATTTCTGGTATATGAAAAACATGTTTTTCAATGGCAAAAATCAATGAATATTGTAAATGCACAAACAGTAATATCTCCACATTGCACGGTGCAATTCTGAAATTTTTAGCTTTTTCCTGTTAATCCTAGCATGATAAAGAAGATTCAAAGAGAGTGAGATGCCAGCTCCTTTCATTCAGTCAGTAGCTTCAAACATTTCTGGTATATGAAAAACATGTTTTTCAATGGCAAAAATCAATGAATATTGTAAATGCACAAACAGTAATATCTCCACATTGCAAGGTGCAATTCTGAAATTTTTTGCTTTTTCCTGCTAATCCTAGCATGATAAAGAAGATTCAAAGAGAGTGAGATGCCAGCTCCTTTCATTCAGTCAGTAGCTTCAAACATTTCTGGTATATGAAAAACATGTTTTTCAATGGCAAAAATCAATGAATATTGTAAATGCACAAACAGTAATATCTCCACATTGCACGGTGCAATTCTGAAATTTTTAGCTTTTTCCTGTTAATCCTAGCATGATAAAGAAGATTCAAAGAGAGTGAGATGCCAGCTCCTTTCATTCAGTCAGTAGCTTCAAACATTTCTGGTATATGAAAAACATGTTTTTCAATGGCAAAAATCAATGAATATTGTAAATGCACAAACAGTAATATCTCCACATTGCAAGGTGCAATTCTGAAATTTTTTGCTTTTTCCTGCTAATCCTAGCATGATAAAGAAGATTCAAAGACAGTGAGATGCCAGCTCCTTTCATTCAGTCAGTAGCTTCAAACATTTCTGGTATATGAAAAACATGTTTTTCAATGGCAAAAATCAATGAATATTGTAAATGCACAAACAGTAATATCTCCACATTGCACGGTGCAATTATGAAATTTTTAGCTTTTTCCTGTTAATCCTAGCATGATAAAGAAGATTCAAAGAGAGTGAGATGCCAGCTCCTTTCATTCAGTCAGTAGCTTCAAACATTTCTGGTATATGAAAAACATGTTTTTCAATGGCAAAAATCAATGAATATTGTAAATGCACAAAGAGTAATATCTCCACATTGCAAGGTGCAATTCTGAAATTTTTTGCTTTTTCCTGCTAATCCAAGCATGATAAAGAAGATTCAAAGAGAGTGAGATGCCAGCTCCTTTCATTCAGTCAGTAGCTTCAAACATTTCTGGTATATGAAAAACATGTTTTTCAATGGCAAAAATCAATGAATATTGTAAATGCACAAACAGTAATATCTCAACATTGCACGGTGCAATTCTGAAATTTTTAGCTTTTTCCTGTTAATCCTAGCATGATAAAGAAGATTCAAAGAGAGTGAGATGCCAGCTCCTTTCATTCAGTCAGTAGCCTCAAACATTTCTGGTATATGAAAAACATGTTTTTCAATGGCAAAAATCAATGAATATTGTAAATGCACAAACAGTAATATCTCCACATTGCAAGGTGCAATTCTGAAATTTTTTGCTTTTTCCTGTTAATCCTAGCATGATAAAGAAGATTCAAAGAGAGTGAGATGCCAGCTCCTTTCATTCAGTCAGTAGCTTCAAACATTTCTGGTATATGAAAAACATGTTTTTCAATGGCAAAAATCAATGAATATTGTAAATGCACAAACAGTAATATCTCCACATTGCAAGGTGCAATTCTGAAATTTTTTGCTTTTTCCTGCTAATCCTAGCATGATAAAGAAGATTCAAAGAGAGTGAGATGCCAGCTCCTTTCATTCAGTCAGTAGCTTCAAACATTTCTGGTATATGAAAAACATGTTTTTCAATGGCAAAAATCAATGAATATTGTAAATGCACAAACAGTAATATCTCCACATTGCACGGTGCAATTCTGAAATTTTTAGCTTTTTCCTGTTAATCCTAGCATGATAAAGAAGATTCAAAGAGAGTGAGATGCCAGCTCCTTTCATTCAGTCAGTAGCTTCAAACATTTCTGGTATATGAAAAACATGTTTTTCAATGGCAAAAATCAATGAATATTGTAAATGCACAAACAGTAATATCTCCACATTGCAAGGTGCAATTCTGAAATTTTTTGCTTTTTCCTGCTAATCCTAGCATGATAAAGAAGATTCAAAGAGAGTGAGATGCCAGCTCCTTTCATTCAGTCAGTAGCTTCAAACATTTCTGGTATATGAAAAACATGTTTTTCAATGGCAAAAATCAATGAATATTGTAAATGCACAAACAGTAATATCTCCACATTGCACGGTGCAATTCTGAAATTTTTAGCTTTTTCCTGTTAATCCTAGCATGATAAAGAAGATTCAAAGAGAGTGAGATGCCAGCTCCTTTCATTCAGTCAGTAGCTTCAAACATTTCTGGTATATGAAAAACATGTTTTTCAATGGCAAAAATCAATGAATATTGTAAATGCACAAACAGTAATAACTCCACATTGCAAGGTGCAATTCTGAAATTTTTTGCTTTTTCCTGCTAATCCTAGCATGATAAAGAAGATTCAAAGAGAGTGAGATGCCAGCTCCTTTCATTCAGTCAGTAGCTTCAAACATTTCTGGTATATGAAAAACATGTTTTTCAATGGCAAAAATCAATGAATATTGTAAATGCACAAACAGTAATATCTCAACATTGCACGGTGCAATTCTGAAATTTTTAGCTTTTTCCTGTTAATCCTAGCATGATAAAGAAGATTCAAAGAGAGTGAGATGCCAGCTCCTTTCATTCAGTCAGTAGCTTCAAACATTTCTGGTATATGAAAAACATGTTTTTCAATGGCAAAAATCAATGAATATTGTAAATGCACAAACAGTAATATCTCCACATTGCAAGGTGCAATTCTGAAATTTTTTGCTTTTTCCTGTTAATCCTAGCATGATAAAGAAGATTCAAAGAGAGTGAGATGCCAGCTCCTTTCATTCAGTCAGTAGCTTCAAACATTTCTGGTATATGAAAAACATGTTTTTCAATGGCAAAAATCAATGAATATTGTAAATGCACAAACAGTAATATCTCCACATTGCAAGGTGCAATTCTGAAATTTTTTGCTTTTTCCTGCTAATCCTAGCATGATAAAGAAGATTCAAAGAGAGTGAGATGCCAGCTCCTTTCATTCAGTCAGTAGCTTCAAACATTTCTGGTATATGAAAAACATGTTTTTCAATGGCAAAAATCAATGAATATTGTAAATGCACAAACAGTAATATCTCCACATTGCACGGTGCAATTCTGAAATTTTTAGCTTTTTCCTGTTAATCCTAGCATGATAAAGAAGATTCAAAGAGAGTGAGATGCCAGCTCCTTTCATTCAGTCAGTAGCTTCAAACATTTCTGGTATATGAAAAACATGTTTTTCAATGGCAAAAATCAATGAATATTGTAAATGCACAAACAGTAATATCTCCACATTGCAAGGTGCAATTCTGAAATTTTTTGCTTTTTCCTGCTAATCCTAGCATGATAAAGAAGATTCAAAGAGAGTGAGATGCCAGCTCCTTTCATTCAGTCAGTAGCTTCAAACATTTCTGGTATATGAAAAACATGTTTTTCAATGGCAAAAATCAATGAATATTGGAAATGCACAAACAGTAATATCTCCACATTGCACGGTGCAATTCTGAAATTTTTAGCTTTTTCCTGTTAATCCTAGCATGATAAAGAAGATTCAAAGAGAGTGAGATGCCAGCTCCTTTCATTCAGTCAGTAGCTTCAAACATTTCTGGTATATGAAAAACATGTTTTTCAATGGCAAAAATCAATGAATATTGTAAATGCACAAACAGTAATATCTCCACATTGCAAGGTGCAATTCTGAAATGTTTTGCTTTTTCCTGCTAATCCTAGCATGATAAAGAAGATTCAGAGAGTGAGATGCCAGCTCCTTTCATTCAGTCAGTAGCTTCAAACATTTCTGGTATATGAAAAACATGTTTTTCAATGGCAAAAATCAATGAATATTGTAAATGCACAAACAGTAATATCTCCACATTGCAAGGTGCAATTCTGAAATTTTTTGCTTTTTCCTGTTAATCCTAGCATGATAAAGAAGATTCAAAGAGAGTGAGATGCCAGCTCCTTTCATTCAGTCAGTAGCTTCAAACATTTCTGGTATATGAAAAACATGTTTTTCAATGGCAAAAATCAATGAATATTGTAAATGCACAAACAGTAATATCTCCACATTGCACGGTGCAATTCTGAAATTTTTAGCTTTTTCCTGTTAATCCTAGCATGATAAAGAAGATTCAAAGAGAGTGAGATGCCAGCTCCTTTCATTCAGTCAGTAGCTTCAAACATTTCTGGTATATGAAAAACATGTTTTTCAATGGCAAAAATCAATGAATATTGTAAATGCACAAACAGTAATATCTCCACATTGCACGGTGCAATTCTGAAATTTTTAGCTTTTTCCTGTTAATCCTAGCATGATAAAGAAGATTCAAAGAGAGTGAGATGCCAGCTCCTTTCATTCAGTCAGTAGCTTCAAACATTTCTGGTATATGAAAAACATGTTTTTCAATGGCAAAAATCAATGAATATTGTAAATGCACAAACAGTAATATCTCCACATTGCAAGGTGCAATTCTGAAATTTTTTGCTTTTTCCTGCTAATCCTAGCATGATAAAGAAGATTCAAAGAGAGTGAGATGCCAGCTCCTTTCATTCAGTCAGTAGCTTCAAACATTTCTGGTATATGAAAAACATGTTTTTCAATGGCAAAAATCAATGAATATTGTAAATGCACAAACAGTAATATCTCCACATTGCACGGTGCAATTCTGAAATTTTCTGCTTTTTCCTGTTAATCCTAGCATGATAAAGAAGATTCAAAGAGAGTGAGATGCCAGCTCCTTTCATTCAGTCAGTAGCTTCAAACATTTCTGGTATATGAAAAACATGTTTTTCAATGGCAAAAATCAATGAATATTGTAAATGCACAAACAGTAATATCTCCACATTGCAAGGTGCAATTCTGAAATTTTTTGCTTTTTCCTGCTAATCCTAGCATGATAAAGAAGATTCAAAGAGAGTGAGATGCCAGCTCCTTTCATTCAGTCAGTAGCTTCAAACATTTCTGGTATATGAAAAACATGTTTTTCAATGGCAAAAATCAATGAATATTGTAAATGCACAAACAGTAATATCTCCACATTGCACGGTGCAATTCTGAAATTTTTAGCTTTTTCCTGTTAATCCTAGCATGATAAAGATTCAAAGAGAGTGAGATGCCAGCTCCTTTCATTCAGTCAGTAGCTTCAAACATTTCTGGTATATGAAAAACATGTTTTTCAATGGCAAAAATCAATGAATATTGTAAATGCACAAACAGTAATATCTCCACATTGCAAGGTGCAATTCTGAAATTTTTTGCTTTTTCCTGCTAATCCTAGCATGATAAAGAAGATTCAGAGAGTGAGATGCCAGCTCCTTTCATTCAGTCAGTAGCTTCAAACATTTCTGGTATATGAAAAACATGTTTTTCAATGGCAAAAATCAATGAATATTGTAAATGCACAAACAGTAATATCTCCACATTGCAAGGTGCAATTCTGAAATTTTTTGCTTTTTCCTGTTAATCCTAGCATGATAAAGAAGATTCAAAGAGAGTGAGATGCCAGCTCCTTTCATTCAGTCAGTAGCTTCAAACATTTCTGGTATATGAAAAACATGTTTTTCAATGGCAAAAATCAATGAATATTGTAAATGCACAAACAGTAATATCTCCACATTGCACGGTGCAATTCTGAAATTTTTAGCTTTTTCCTGTTAATCCTAGCATGATAAAGAAGATTCAAAGAGAGTGAGATGCCAGCTCCTTTCATTCAGTCAGTAGCTTCAAACATTTCTGGTATATGAAAAACATGTTTTTCAATGGCAAAAATCAATGAATATTGTAAATGCACAAACAGTAATATCTCCACATTGCACGGTGCAATTCTGAAATTTTTAGCTTTTTCCTGTTAATCCTAGCATGATAAAGAAGATTCAAAGAGAGTGAGATGCCAGCTCCTTTCATTCAGTCAGTAGCTTCAAACATTTCTGGTATATGAAAAACATGTTTTTCAATGGCAAAAATCAATGAATATTGTAAATGCACAAACAGTAATATCTCCACATTGCAAGGTGCAATTCTGAAATTTTTTGCTTTTTCCTGCTAATCCTAGCATGATAAAGAAGATTCAAAGAGAGTGAGATGCCAGCTCCTTTCATTCAGTCAGTAGCTTCAAACATTTCTGGTATATGAAAAACATGTTTTTCAATGGCAAAAATCAATGAATATTGTAAATGCACAAACAGTAATATCTCCACATTGCACGGTGCAATTCTGAAATTTTTAGCTTTTTCCTGTTAATCCTAGCATGATAAAGATTCAAAGAGAGTGAGATGCCAGCTCCTTTCATTCAGTCAGTAGCTTCAAACATTTCTGGTATATGAAAAACATGTTTTTCAATGGCAAAAATCAATGAATATTGTAAATGCACAAACAGTAATATCTCCACATTGCAAGGTGCAATTCTGAAATTTTTTGCTTTTTCCTGCTAATCCTAGCATGATAAAGAAGATTCAGAGAGTGAGATGCCAGCTCCTTTCATTCAGTCAGTAGCTTCAAACATTTCTGGTATATGAAAAACATGTTTTTCAATGGCAAAAATCAATGAATATTGTAAATGCACAAACAGTAATATCTCCACATTGCAAGGTGCAATTCTGAAATTTTTTGCTTTTTCCTGTTAATCCTAGCATGATAAAGAAGATTCAAAGAGAGTGAGATGCCAGCTCCTTTCATTCAGTCAGTAGCTTCAAACATTTCTGGTATATGAAAAACATGTTTTTCAATGGCAAAAATCAATGAATATTGTAAATGCACAAACAGTAATATCTCCACATTGCACGGTGCAATTCTGAAATTTTTAGCTTTTTCCTGTTAATCCTAGCATGATAAAGAAGATTCAAAGAGAGTGAGATGCCAGCTCCTTTCATTCAGTCAGTAGCTTCAAACATTTCTGGTATATGAAAAACATGTTTTTCAATGGCAAAAATCAATGAATATTGTAAATGCACAAACAGTAATATCTCCACATTGCACGGTGCAATTCTGAAATTTTTAGCTTTTTCCTGTTAATCCTAGCATGATAAAGAAGATTCAAAGAGAGTGAGATGCCAGCTCCTTTCATTCAGTCAGTAGCTTCAAACATTTCTGGTATATGAAAAACATGTTTTTCAATGGCAAAAATCAATGAATATTGTAAATGCACAAACAGTAATATCTCCACATTGCAAGGTGCAATTCTGAAATTTTTTGCTTTTTCCTGCTAATCCTAGCATGATAAAGAAGATTCAAAGAGAGTGAGATGCCAGCTCCTTTCATTCAGTCAGTAGCTTCAATCATTTCTGGTATATGAAAAACATGTTTTTCAATGGCAAAAATCAATGAATATTGTAAATGCACAAACAGTAATATCTCCACATTGCACGGTGCAATTCTGAAATTTTTAGCTTTTTCCTGTTAATCCTAGCATGATAAAGAAGATTCAAAGAGAGTGAGATGCCAGCTCCTTTCATTCAGTCAGTAGCTTCAAACATTTCTGGTATATGAAAAACATGTTTTTCAATGGCAAAAATCAATGAATATTGTAAATGCACAAACAGTAATATCTCCACATTGCAAGGTGCAATTCTGAAATTCTTTGCTTTTTCCTGTTAATCCTAGCATGATAAAGAAGATTCAAAGAGAGTGAGATGCCAGCTCCTTTCATTGTCAGTAGCTTCAAACATTTCTGGTATATGAAAAACATGTTTTTCAATGGCAAAAATCAATGAATATTGTAAATGCACAAACAGTAATATCTCCACATTGCAAGGTGCAATTCTGAAATTTTTTGCTTTTTCCTGCTAATCCTAGCATGATAAAGAAGATTCAAAGAGAGTGAGATGCCAGCTCCTTTCATTCAGTCAGTAGCTTCAAACATTTCTGGTATATGAAAAACATGTTTTTCAATGGCAAAAATCAATGAATATTGTAAATGCACAAACAGTAATATCTCCACATTGCACGGTGCAATTCTGAAATTTTTAGCTTTTTCCTGTTAATCCTAGCATGATAAAGAAGATTCAAAGAGAGTGAGATGCCAGCTCCTTTCATTCAGTCAGTAGCTTCAAACATTTCTGGTATATGAAAAACATGTTTTTCAATGGCAAAAATCAATGAATATTGTAAATGCACAAACAGTAATATCTCCACATTGCAAGGTGCAATTCTGAAATTCTTTGCTTTTTCCTGTTAATCCTAGCATGATAAAGAAGATTCAAAGAGAGTGAGATGCCAGCTCCTTTCATTCAGTCAGTAGCTTCAAACATTTCTGGTATATGAAAAACATGTTTTTCAATGGCAAAAATCAATGAATATTGTAAATGCACAAACAGTAATATCTCCACATTGCAAGGTGCAATTCTGAAATTTTTTGCTTTTTCCTGCTAATCCTAGCATGATAAAGAAGATTCAAAGAGATGCCAGCTCCTTTCATTCAGTCAGTAGCTTCAAACATTTCTGGTATATGAAAAACATGTTTTTCAATGGCAAAAATCAATGAATATTGTAAATGCACAAACAGTAATATCTCCACATTGCACGGTGCAATTCTGAAATTTTTAGCTTTTTCCTGTTAATCCTAGCATGATAAAGAAGATTCAAAGAGAGTGAGATGCCAGCTCCTTTCATTCAGTCAGTAGCTTCAAACATTTCTGGTATATGAAAAACATGTTTTTCAATGGCAAAAATCAATGAATATTGTAAATGCACAAACAGTAATATCTCCACATTGCAAGGTGCAATTCTGAAATTTTTTGCTTTTTCCTGCTAATCCTAGCATGATAAAGAAGATTCAAAGAGAGTGAGATGCCAGCTCCTTTCATTCAGTCAGTAGCTTCAAACATTTCTGGTATATGAAAAACATGTTTTTCAATGGCAAAAATCAATGAATATTGTAAATGCACAAACAGTAATATCTCCACATTGCACGGTGCAATTCTGAAATTTTTAGCTTTTTCCTGTTAATCCTAGCATGATAAAGAAGATTCAAAGAGAGTGAGATGCCAGCTCCTT